>NW_010966560.1:21299-29549 GCF_000463585.1 Tarenaya hassleriana
GTGCCTTTGCGATCCCGAATCTCGACGTCAAACTCTTGTATGAGTAGCATCCATCGAATCAGTCGAGGTTTGGCGTCTTTGTTCGTCAGCAAGTACTTCAAAGCCGCGTGGTCTGAGTATACGATTACCTTCTGCCCACCAAGTACGACCTGAACTTCTCAAAAGCAAACACCACAGCAAGTAACTCTTTCTCAGTAGTACTGTAATTTACCTGCGCATCATCAAGAGTCTGACTCGCATAGTAGATGGCGTGGTGTTTGTGATCCTTCTTCTGCCCCAGCACTGCTCCAACCGCATAATCGCTAGCATCGCACATCAACTCAAACGGTAGAGTCCAATCGGGGGGCTCTATGATCGGTGGTGAGATCAGAGCTGCCTTCAAAGTCTGGAAGGCCTTCGAGCATTCTGCAGTGAACCGGAATGGTACATCTTTCGCCAATAGCTCGGTAAGTGGTCTGGAGATCTTGGAGAAGTCCTTGATGAACCGCCGATAAAATCCCGCATGTCCTAGAAAACTGCGGATGCCTTTGACGTTCACAGGTGGTGGAAGCTTCTCAATGACCTCTATATTCGCTCTGTCTACCTCGATTCCCCTAGAATACACCTTATGTCCTAACACAATCCCTTCTTGCGTACCACCTGCATAGGACTCACCCACGTACTATCCGAAATAGGGTATATAATACCCGCATCTAACAGCTTCATCACCTCTTTCCTAACTACCTCTTTCATCGTCAGATTCAACCTACGCTGATGCTCAACAGAGGATTTTGACTCATCATCTAAGTGAATACGATGCATGCATAACGAAGGGCTAAGTCCCTTAAAATCATCCAAAGTATATCCAAGAACACCCCTATAACGTCTAAGCAAATCACTCAACTGTTCTACCTGAGGTTCTAGCAACGCAGCATTCACTATAATCGGATAAGTCCAATTAGGTCCAAGGAAAACATACCTGAGCCCTTCGGGTAAGGGCTTCATCTCCACCTTCGGGGCGTTCTCTAAACTCCAATCAGCTTTATTCAGCTTCCCCGTATGAAGTGGTGGCTCTCTGGGCTCAAGAACGTCTTTAATAGTCGTCGTGGAGCGTTCGGAGACGTTCTGGGCTGGCCTGGTGTGGGGCTCAGAGAACTGACTCGGTCCGAGTTAGAACGAAGGAAGGCCAAGTCAACACTTGACTCAGTCGAGTTAGAACTCTGCGACACCGAGTCTGAAGCTAACAAAGCTTCAAAGTGTTCCAGCGACTTGACTCGGTCCGAGTCAAAGTCAAGCTTTGACTCGGTCGAGTCAGAATACAGAAGCTCGAATTTCTCCTCGCTTTCATCGTCTAACGCCTGTGTGAGCTCCCGAATATCCTCCCAATTGCTGTATATACTCGCATCTGATGCCAGGAGGGATATTTCAAGTGGATCAATGTCTCGGAACTGATCGAAGACCTCCTGCATCAAGATCTCGTGTACATCAACATAACACGCTGAATCGGTAGTGGATGGCTGCTTCATATTATGATCTAAGGTGAACTCAACAGTCTCTCACCTATCTTCATGGTAAGACGACCAGCTCGGACGTGTACAACCGCATCAGCCGTGTTCAGAAACGGTATGCCCAGAATAATCGGTATCTTCGAGTCTTCATCCATGTCTAAGACAACAAAATCAACGGGGACATAATAATCTCCGACTTTCAAAGGAACGTCCTCGAGAATACCTGCGGGATACTTAACAGATCGATCCGCTAGCTGTAGCGTCATCCGTGTCGGCTTAAGCTCACCAATATTAAGCTTCTTGTAAATGGACAACGGTAGTAAACTGACGCTAGCACCAAGGTCGCACAATGCACGGTCTATCGCAATGTTTCCGATTTTGCAGGGAATCGAAAAACTACCAGGATCTGATCTCTTCCGTGGCAACTCATGCTGTAGAATCGCAGCGCTCAACTCTGTGCTTAAGGCCACTGTCTCCTTCCCAATTACCCTCTTCTTGGTCAAGATGTCTTTCAGAAACTTCGAATAAGAGGGTATCTGCAGCATAGCCTCATAGAACGGTATAGTAACCTCTAGCTTCTGAAGCATATCAGCAAATCTCGAGAACTGTGTATCCTCAACATGCTTCTTCAATCGAGAAGGAAAAGGAACGGGTGGTACCTTAGGTGGAGGAGCGACGTATGGAGATTCGGCTTCCTCTGCATTCACCTGAGGTGCTTCATCTACTATGGCTTTTCCTTTCTCTTCGGCAGTGTATCTAGACGTCGTCCCTTTTTCCGCAGGGACTGTTTCTGACAGATTCTTTCCACTCCTCAGCTCAACAGTGTTTATATGCTCTCGTGGATTTGGCTCGGGCTTCCCAGGAAATGTGCCCTGCTGCCTAGAGGGTTGTGATGCAAGCTGTGCGATCTGTGTATCCACTAGCTTCATATGTGCATCCATCCCGTCAAGTCTTCTCTCAAAGGTGTCTTGCCTTGCCCTTATGCTCTGTACCTCGGTTTTCAGCTCCGTAAATGATGCCTTCTGATCGAGCATTAGTTGGGCAAGCATTGTCTTGATGTCTGCTTCATCATTCTTTGCCGGTGGAGGCGCTCGGTAACCCTGATTCTGTTGTCCAATAAAAACACAACTAAGCCGAGTTTCGTAGCTTAACGCGCCTATAATGCCTACAAATGAACATGATCCTCATATAAATCCTATAAAAACGTCCAGGAAATATAGAGAGAATTAGGAGTTATCAATAACTCGCGCACTGAGTCGTAGAGCCCGAGCTGACTGATATTCGTGCTTGCGAATTTCGTACTCCGGATGACTTGATAGAAACCGCTAGCACGCTCCTGCATCTCTGGTGCTGGTAAGAGAAATCGTGCTGTGTTGTCCGGGTCAGGAACGCTGGGGGTGTACGGGCTCAGCTCGGTGATAGTGTTCTGGCCCATCTCGAATTCCTCTAAAAGTGGCAGATGATCGATGTAGTCCAGGTTATGGCGGTTCCTGGTCTTCCTGGTGGCCATCTAAAACTCAAAGACAAGTAGAGTGAGCGCGGTCGAGACCGCGGTGAAAACGCGCAAAGAGCTCAAAGGCTGGATCCGGTCCGTTTCCAGGTGGAATCGGTCCGGATCCAGGTTTGTCTTCTCTACCCAGAACTGCGTCTCGATCCGGTTCGGATCCAACTGGATCCGGTTCGGATCAATCGCAGCGAACTCAGATCGAAAATCATCTGAAACTATCTGCAAAATCAGACCAAAATCGAGCATCCCAATGTCTGGGCAAAGTAAATCTATCTTATTCGCACCATAATCAGCCCATAATCATCACCCAAAACTACAAAGTCATCCCCATAATCAAATCTCCCTAACCTCTCATGAACCCTAACAACCCAAATCCGAAAATACTCATGATAAAACCGTGATTGAGCTATAAATTTGGCACGGAAGCATACCTGGGCGTCGTATATGTGAAATCAGAGAGGGGGGAAGTGAGAGTGTGAGGGGCGAATCCAGGTAGGAAACCTAAGTGAGAGAGAGAGCTGAATTCGGCCCTCTTAAGTAGAATCACGAATTTGGATCTGGTCCGTTTCTGAAGTGGATCTGGTCCGTTTCCAGGTGGAATCGGTCTGGATCCAGTGTATGGGCTTCTTCTTCTTTGTTCCCAATTTTCGCCGAATGACCTGTAACTCGTGATCTAGACATCTACACACCAGGGAAAACACCATGTAGGCTCCCCAAATCCAAAAACCTCATGTCTAATGCAACTAAAAAGATCCAAAAGTCCAAAAACTCCTAAAACTATACAAAGACCTCGGGTTGCCTCCCGAGAAGCGCTTCTTTATGGTCGATATCTAGACCGTGTGTGAGCTCAGGCTGGTGGTGGTAATTCGAGAGGGAGAACGCCTCTCTCGCCTACAGGATCAACCGGGTTATACAGCTTCAAACGTTGCGCATTTACCTTGAACGTGCTACCCTTGCTGTCGTATAGTTCCACCGCTCCGTGGACTTCAGCTTTCCTGGAAATAATCGCAAACGAGAGTTAAAGAGAAGGACAAGATCACCTGAGTGGAATGATCGCTGAATAATGTGTCGATTGTGCCATTTCTTCGTTCTCTCTTTGTAGATCTTCGCGTTCTCGTACGCATCAAGTCTGATCTCCTCAAGATGGTGGAGCTGGAGTATGTTCTCTGCAGCGGTCTTCATGTCATAGTTGAGCGCATTGACTGCCCAATAAGCTTTGTGCTCGAGCTCAACCGGTAGATGACATGCTTTTCCGTAGACTAATTGGAACGGTGTCATACCAATCGGCGTTTTGAAAACCGTTCGGTAAGCCCATACCGCATCGTCTAGCTTCTGTGACCAATCCTTGCGTGATTTAGCGACGGTCTTCTCCAGAATGGACTTGATCTCCCGGTTAGAAATCTCCACCTGTCCACTAGTCTGAGGATGATACGGAGTAGCAATCCGATGATGAACTCCGTATTTCTTCAGTAGTGTCTCGATGATCCGGTTGACAAAATGTGTGCCGCCATCGCTAATCACGACACGAGGAACACCAAAACATGGAAAAATAATCTGTCTAAATAGCCTAACCACAGTCTTAGCATCATTCCTCGCGCTAAACAAAACCTCTACCCACTTAGTCACGTAATCAATCGCAACTAAGGTGTATACGTTCCCTAAAGACGATGGAAAAGGACCCATAAAGTTTATGCCCCAAACATCAAAAGGCTCCACTTCTAGAATAAAATTCTGAGGCATCTCGTAGCGTCTTGAAATGTTACCTCTGCGCTGGCAAGAATCACATGAGGCGACATACCTATGGACATCCCTGAACATCGTAGGCCATTAGAATCCTGCTTGTAGAATCTTCGCTGTGGTCTTCGAAGCGGCGAAATGACCTACATAATCAGAAGAGTGGCAATGGAAAATTACCTATTGCACTTCTTCCTCGGGAATGCATCGTCTGAACATCTCATCGGTACCACGCTTGAACAAGAACGGATCATCCCAAAAACAATCCCGCACATCATGGAGGAACTTCTTCCTTCCGTTATAATTCAGCTCGGACGGGATTACTCGAGAGATCAGATAGTTCACGTAGTCTGCGTACCATGGGTCTTCGTGTCGGGTAGTGACTGCAAAAATATGTTCCTCTCGCAAAGAATCATCGATCGGGAGAGGATCGGGTATCGCAAGGCGTGAAAGGTGGTCTGCAACTGTGTTCTCTATGCCTTTGTGATCCGGAATCTCGACATCAAACTCTTGTATGAGTAGCATCCATCAAATCAGTCGAGGTTTGGCGTCTTTCTTCGTCAACAAGTATTTCAAAGCCGCGTGGTCTGAGTATACGATCACTTTCCGTCCCACCAAATACGACCTGAACTTTTCAAAAGCAAACACCACAGTAAGTAACTCTTTCTCAGTAGTAGTGTAATTTACCTGCGCATCATCAAGAGTCTGACTCGCATAGTAGATGGCGTGGTGTTTGTGATCCTTCTTCTGCCCCAGCACTGCTCCAACCGCATAGTCGCTAGCATCGCACATCAGCTCAAACGGTAGAGTCCAATCGGGGGGCTATATGATCGGTGGTGAGATAAGAGCTGCCTTCAAAGCCTGGAAGGCCTTCGAGCATTCTGCAGTGAACCTGAATTGTACATCCTTCGCCAATAGCTCGGTAAGTGGTCTAGAAATCTTGGAGAAGTCTTTGATGAATCACCGATAAAATCCCGTATGCCCTAAAAAACTGCGGATGCCTTTGACGTTCACGGGCGGTGGAAGCTTCTCAATGACCTCTATCTTCGCTCTATCTACCTCGATTCCCCTGGAAGACACCTTATGTCCTAACACAATCCCTTCTTGCACCATGAAGTGACACTTCTCCCAGTTGAGGACTAAGTTGGCCGCTGCACACCTGTCTAAAACTCGATGCAAATTGGCCAAACAAACGTCAAATGAGGGTCAAGAAATCGTCCATGAACACCTCCATAATATCCTCAATCACATCAGAAAATATAGCTGTCATGCATCTCTGAAAAGTGGCAGGTGCATTACATAATCCAAAGGGCATACGACGATAAGCAAACGTGCCATAAGGACAAGTAAAGGTGGTCTTCTCCTGGTCGCTCAGGTGGATGGGGATCTGAAAGAATCTCGAGTAACCGTCTAGAAAGCAAAAGTACGAGTGGAGTGCAAGTCTCTCTAACATCTGATCAACAAAAGGCAAAGGAAAGTGATCCTTACAGGTGTTGGAGTTCAACTTACGATAGTCGATGCACATCCTCCATCCCGTGACCGTCCGTGTAGGAATAAGCTCGTTCTTCTCGTTCTGGATCACGGTCATGCCTCCCTTCTTGGGTACAACCTGCACAGGACTCACCCACGTACTATCCGAAATAGGGTATATAATACCCGCATCTAAAAGCTTCATGACCTCCTTCCTAACTACCTCTTTCATCGTCGGATTCAATCTACGCTGATGCTCAACAGAGGATTTCGACTCATCATCTAAGTGAATACGATGCATGCATAACGAAGGGCTAAGTCCCTTAATATCATCTAAAGTATATCCAAGAACACCCCTATAACGTCTAAACTCCAATCAGCTTTATTCAGCTTTCCCGTGTGAAGTTGTGGCTCTCTGGGCTCTAGAACGTCTTTAGTAGTCGTCGTGGAGGGTTCGGAGACGTTCGTAGAAGAATCGGGTGCGTCGATGTGAAAAACGTCCGATTTGCTCAGAGGCTGGATCCGGTCCGTTTCCAGGTGGATTCGGTCCATTTCCAATTTGTCTTCAGTTTGGATCCGGTCCGTTTCCAGGTGGAATCGGTCCGGATCTACCTTCTATAAAAATCCGTCTTCGGAAGTTGTTTGGATCCGGTCCGTTTCCAGCTGGAATCGGTCCGGATCCAGCTTCTGTAAAACTCCAATTTCATCCGATCCTTCGTTCAATGCTCGCATAAGCTCCCGGATATCCTCCCAATTGTTGTATATGCTCTCATTTGACGCAAGGAGAGATATCTCTAAAGGATCGACTTCCCGAAACTAATCGAAGACTTATTGAGTGAGGATTTCATGCACATCGACATAGCATGCTGAATCTGTGGTGGATGGCTGCTTCATGTTATGATCTAAGGTGAACTCCACAGTCTCGTCACCTATCTTCATTGTAAGACGACCAGCACGAACAAGAACCACCGCATCGGCCGTGTTTAAGAATGGTCGGCCTAGTATAATCGGTATCTTCGAGTCCTCGTCCATGTCTAAAACAACAAAATCAACGGGAACATAATAATCCCCGACTTTCAATGGGACATCCTCGAGAATACCTGCAGGATACTTGACGGATCGATCCGCCAACTGTAGTGCCATCCTCGCCGGCTTGAGATCTCCAATGTTGAGCTTCTTATAGATGGACAACAGAAGCAAGCTCACACTGGTACCCAAATCGCACAACGCACGATCAATCTCAATGTTCCCGATCTTGCAAGGAATCGAGAAACTACCTGGGTCTGATCTCTTCCATGGTAACTCATGCTGCAAAATCGTAGCACTCACTTCGGTGCTCAGAGCTACTGTCTCTTTCCCGATCACCCTCTTCTTGGTCAGAATATCTTTCAGAAATTTCGCATAAGAAGGTATCTAGAGCATAGCCTCGTAAAAGGGTATCGTGACTTCCAGCTTCTGAAGTATATCGGCAAATCTCGAGAACTGTGTATCCTCTACATGCTTCTTCAACCGAGAAGGGAAAGGAACAGGTGGTACATAAGGTGGAGGAGCTACGTAAGGCGGTTCGACTTCCTCTACATGCACCTTAGGTGTCTCGGATGTCGTCCCTTCCTCTACAGCAGTGGTAGGGATCGTCTCAGGCAAGTTCTTTCTGCTCCTTAACTCAATGGCGTTGATGTGCTCTCGTGGATTTGGTTCCGGATTTCCAGGAAACGTGCCTTGCTGTCTAGAAGGTTGTGACACAAGCTATGCTATCTGCGTATCTACGAGCTTCATGTGTGCGTCCATCCCGTCAAGTCTCCTCTCAAAGGTGTCTTGCCTAGCTCTAATTCTCTACACCTCGGTTTTCAGCTCAGTAAACGACGTCTTTTGGTCGAGCATTAGCTGGGCAAACATCGTCTTGATGTCTGCTTCTTCATTCTTTGCCGGTGGAGGAGCTCGGTAACCCTAATTCTGCTGCCCGTAGCCTGGATTCAGTTGCGCATATCCCAGATTCTGCCCCTGAAAACGTGACTGAGTGAAGCCCGGGGGATTCTGAGGGATTCTGGAAAT
>NW_010966560.1:29684-33295 GCF_000463585.1 Tarenaya hassleriana
AGAAACATTCCAGGCTGGACTTTGTGCGGGATAGATGTATTCTTGAGTCCCATATGTTGTTTGATCGCCGATAAATCAGACATGACTGCTTTCAAAGCAGCGGACTCGCCCAAATCTACCCGTCCTGTAGAGCGTCTGATGTTATCTCCTGACATCCCTCTTGCTTTAGCCATCTTTGCAAGCTGCATCTCTAGGGTGTCAAAGGGAATGTCATATACACTCCCTCCACAAGTTGCATCCATCCATGTTCTAGTATCGTCTCTCAGTCCGTGGATAAATGTGGAAAGCAACAGCCGCTTATCCATGCCGTGGTGTGGACAAAGGCACTGATAGCCTTTGAATCTCTCACATGCATCGTATAAACTCTCATCACTCTCCTGAGTGAAGCTATGTATGGCTCTCTGTGCAGCTCGGGTCTTCTCTGGGGAGTAGTATTTCACCATGAATTGTTCCTCTAGCTCCTCCCATGTCGTAATCGAGTTCGACTCAAGGGTGTAGAGCCAATCTCTCGCCCGGTCCATCAGTGAAAAAGGAAAGGCCTCCCAGTATACATCCTCAATGGTCATGCCTCGTGCCTTCCTGACTGATCTGCACAGCATCTTGAACCGAGTCAAGTGAGCAATGGGATCCTCCGTAGGCCGCCCTCTGAAACTCGCCTGACTGAACATCGTGATACATTGTGGCGGTAGCTCGAAACTGTCTATGGGCGGTCTGTTGATGCATGATAGGAGTTGGGTGTGCTTCGGTGCAATGTAAGAACCCAACGTCTCCTCTGCAACGTAAGTAGCTTCGCCCTTGGTCTGCTGATCGTAGAGCGGATTCATGTGCTCTTGGTTAATGTGGTTTTGATTCTCGTGATGCTCCTCATCATGAACCTCGACATAGCTTCTCTTCTCTGTTGATTTCGGATGTCTCTCAGAGTATGCTCAATCTCTGGATCGTAGACTAGGTCTTCTCTCCGAGTAGAGCTCCTTGTCATGCACTAGATGTTGGTTGTAATGCTCTAGGATGATCCGTGATATGACATTTTGACTTTGTATTGATTCATTGATTTATGAATGCATTACATTCCCGTTATATGATTGGCATGTTTGTTATATTTCGGTATCCTTGAATCATTATAGAATGATTCTAAACACCCTGGTCAGTTATCATTGTGGGAACAATGATGAATTAAGACTAGCATGAGGTGTGATCGATGCATTGGATGCATTTAACAATCATGGGTACTCGTTGTGAACGAGTGACTGGTTGACCCGCATGAGATTGTCACATGGACAGAGTCATGACTTGAATCTCATACAGCGGTTCGTTCTTGGATCCTCAAACCTGAGATGTCTAGAGTATCTGATATGAGGAGTGGCGTGTCTTGACTGCGTTAAACGTCGTCTTTAACCAGATTATTATAACGGCGTTGATCAGATACGTTCATGAATCATATGGAGATAATAGACATGCAATATGGGACTTGTCACCTACTCAATAGGAGAGATATCGATGGAAATCCGTGGCCACGCTATAGATGAAGTTGCATCTATTTTATTAGTCGATTTGCCAAGACGAGAAAGCGGTTGAACTTGAAGGGTGGCTCAAACCATGCCCTTGTTCAACACATGATATCGTGAGATAAAGGATCAGAACTCGAGCTGTTATTGCCTTGGTTAGATCACCTCTAACTCAATTCAACGTGGGTAGTCATATGGACATGTAATATGGGACTTGTCACCTCCTCAATAGGAGATATATTGTTGGGCCCTCTCGTGGAAGTCGGACTATGAAAATGTGTGGCCACGCTATAGATGAAGTTGCATCTATTTTATTAGTTGATTTGCCAAGACGAGAAAGCGGTTGAACTTGAAGGGTGGCTCAAACCATGCCCTTGTTCAACATATGATATCGTGAGATAAAGGATCAGAACTCGAGCTGTTATTGCCTTGGTTAGATCACCTCTAACTCAGTTCAACGTGGGTGGTCATGGCGTCTTGCTAGAGGCTAACCATGACTTGTAGATCGGGAATGGTTCTCGAGGTTGCTGCCACTGCGAATGGGCCTACAGGGTCACACACCATTAGGGATGGACTTATATGTGAAGTATCGGAAAGATAGACTTGGATTTGGTCGAACAACCGGTTCTCGGACCAAATCAGAGTGTCGGGACCAGTTTCAGTCTTCTGACTCGGACCGAGTCAGTACTTGACTCGGACCGAGTCAGTTCCATGCGAGTCGAAGCCCAGAAAGTGTTTTGGGCTTGGCTGATGTTTTGACTCGGTCGAGCCAAAGTTTTGACTCGGATCGAGTCAATACTAAATGGACCGGGTCAAGAGTTGACAATGGGCTTGGGCTGATTCGTTCTGACTCGACCGAGTCAGAGTTCTGACTCGGACCGAGTCAATACTCGGAAAAAGTCACTTTTCCACAAGGATTAGGGTTCCTATCTTATAAAAAGGGTATTGGACGCCGTCCTCAACCTAAGATAGACGAAAAGAACCCTAACACAGAGCAAAAGCATAGAAGAAATCGTTTCTTTCATAGTTCTAGCTCCCGGGATTAGATCCCACTTCATATACTTCACATATACTTCATATACTTCAGTCCTATGTGATTAAACAGGCCCCGGATCGACTCCTACTTCCGTTTCTTCAGGAAAGAGGTAAGTATTCAATTCTCACGGTGATATACATGATCTGTTCGGGTTTTGCAGGTTTGGTTGCTTGTGACGTTTGACTAGGTTTAGATCTTTCTTCCGCTGCATGAAACCTAGTAAACCAAACCCTAGATCGATATGATCGCATGCTAGGAACCCGTAGAGAAACCCAACAGTGGTATCAGAGCCTGGTTCTCTATATATCGCCGTGCTTGTCGCATGCCTATATAAATTTTAATGGTTAAAATTGCATGATAGGCTTGATCTATGCATATTTAATGAGGTTATGATTGTTATTTGATGCATGGATGAGGTTGGGATCGAAGACGGATTGATGGCGCATCAAATTAGGGTGAAAACCTAGATTTCGTGGCTTGAAAGTGTCTCCCAGAGTTTTGACTCGGACAGAGTCAGAGTTTTGACTCGACCGAGTCAGAACGACAAAGTCAGAACGACAAATCAGAGTTTTGACTCGGGCAGAGTCAAGTGTTGACTCGACAGAGTCAGAACGAATCAAAATCGAACAGACTTGACCTCAGAGGCTTCTGACTCGGACCGAGTTAAGTGTTGACTCGGACCGAGTCAGTACAGAAGGTTGTCTAGTTCGTCTCGTTTTGGTTCGGACTGATTTGGGGAGATTTCGGCTTCTGACTCGGACCGGATCAAGTATTGACTCGGACCGAGTCAGTTCGTTAGACTTTGTTAGATGCAATTGTTGCATCGTTTCAAGTGTCTAAGCCGAGATTCTGATTCTACCGATCTGATCGGAACAGCTTGATTGAACTGACTTGAATTCAGTCAAGATTTCATTGTATTCAAGTCACATATACCTCATGAAATCTCAAGCTATTACCGCCCATTAGTAGAGCAACTGTCAAGGCCTCGATCGTCATGGTTACGAGTCATGCCCTAGCTGAGCATGCCTGATTATCTTGGTGAGGCAGTATGGAGAAATCGTGATTCTCAT
>NW_010966560.1:34232-36075 GCF_000463585.1 Tarenaya hassleriana
CCAAGAAGGAAGAGTGTTATTTCTGTCATGCCATCGGGCATTGGTATAGAAATTGCAGACTCTACCTGGAAGATCAGAGGAAGAAGAAGCTTTCAGAAGCTTCGACTTCTGGTATCTTCGTTATAGAGGCGAACTTATTTACTTCTACATCATGGGTATTAGATACCGGATGTGCCTCGCACATTTGTGGAAATGTGCAAGGACTTCGAGGAAGTAGACAATTGGCATAGATGTCTTCGGAATTGCGTAAGAAATTAGAGGACATGGACAATTCTTTGATAGTTGATCAGTTGAATGTGTCATTCCAAGAGAAAGCTGGGAGCCGAGGGAAGAATGATATGGTAGTTATTGGAAAGAGTTCCACCAAAAGAAAACGTTCAAAGGGCTCTGTCTTTTTCTGTAGAACATATCTTTTGCAGGAATCTGTTTTATCTCACCATGCGATCTATCCTTATGAAGGATAAGCCTCTGACCACGGCTTCTAGATCGATCATTGATGCTTATTGGAAGCATGAGGATGATGATCTGGACGTGTCCAGCTTGATGCTTGGAAAGATGTCTTCGGAATTGCGTGAGCAATTAGATGACATGGACAATTCATTGATGGTTGATCAGTTGAATGTGTCATTCCAAGAGAAAGCTGGGAGCCGAGGGAAGAATGATATGGTAGTTGTTGGAAAGAGTTCCACCAAAAGGAAATGTTCCAAGGGCAAGGGCAAGATGAAAGTGGCAAGCGTTGTCATTGAACCTAAGTCTGAGTCCAAGAAGGAAGAGTGTTATTTCTGTCATGCCATCGGGCATTGGTATAGAAATTGCAGGCTCTACCTGGAAGATCAGAGGAAGAAGAAGCTTTCAGAAGCTTCGACTTCTGGTATCTTCGTTATAGAGGCGAACTTATTTACTTCTACATCATGGGTATTAGATACCGGATGTGCCTCGCACATTTGTGCAAATGTGCAGGGACTGCGAGGAAGTAGACAATTGGCGAAGGGTGAAGTAGATCTCCGCGTCGGGAATGGAGCAAAAGTTGCTGCATTGATCGTCGGGACTTATGATCTGACTTTACCTTCTGGCCTTGTATTAGAGTTTCATGATTGTTATTTTGTACCTGCCATCAGCACGAACATTATATCGATTTCATGTTTAGACTCGGATGGTTTCAGATTTGTTATTGAGAACAAATGTGTGTCCATTTATAGAGGCGACTTATTCTATGGTAAGGGTTACCAGTTTAATGGCCTTTATGTTTTGGAAGATGAACCATCTAGATACAAGTCGATCTATAATGTTAGTACCAAGCGGTTTAAGCCGAACGACTTAAACCCGACCTATCTCTGGCATTGTCGACTTGGCCACATCAACGAGAAACGCATAGCGAAGCTTCATTCTGATGGACTTCTTGATTCTTTTGATTATGAATCAATCGAATCATGCGATTCCTGTTTGATGGGCAAGATGACAAAACCTCCTTTTACTAGAAAAGGAGAACGGGCTACGGAGTTGCTAAAACTCATACATAGTGATGTGCGGTCCTATGAGCTCGTCCGCTAGAGGAGGTTATGTGTATTTTGTTACGTTTACTGATGATTTCAGTAGGTACGGTTATGTCTACTTGATGAGACATAAGTCTGAAACACTTGAATTGTTCAAGATTTTCAGAAACGAGGAAGACTATGATGAAACCTTTTCACCAGTTGTGATGCTTAAATCCATACTGATTCTGCTGGCCATAGCTGCGTATTATGACTACGAGATATGGCAGATGGAGTCAAGACCGCATTCCTTAACGGGAATCTGCTCGAGGATGTGTACATGACACAACCCGAGGGTTTTGTTGATCCTA
>NW_010966560.1:36109-36730 GCF_000463585.1 Tarenaya hassleriana
ATTTATGGACTGAAGCAGGCTTCGAGGAGCTGGAATCTTCGATTTGACGAGGCAGTCAAAACGTTTGGCTTCCTGCAAAACGAAGATGAGCCATGCGTTTACAAGAAGGTCAGTGGGAGTGCAGTGGTCTTCCTTGTGCTTTATGTAGATGATATATTGCTCATCGGAAATGACATTCCTACCTTGCAAGGAGTAAAATTCTGGTTAGGATCGGTCTTTTCGATGAAGGACTTAGGAGAAGTCATCTATATTCTAGGAATCAAGATCTATAGAGATAGATCGAAAAGGCTTCTTGGTCTAAGTCAGAGTACATACATTGACAAGGTCTTGAATCGGTTCAAGCTGCAAGACTCCAAGAGGGGTGCCTTGCCAATGGGACATGACGTGGCTCTTAGCAAGACTCAGTGTCCAAAGATACAGGATGAGCGAGAGCGCATGAGTAGGATTCCATATGCCTCGGCAATTGGATCCATCATATACGCCATGTTATGTACTCGTCCGGATGTATCATATGCATTGAGTATGACTAGTAGATATCAGTCTACACCAGGTGAGGCTCACTGGATTGCGGTCAAGAACATCCTTAAGTACTTGAGAAGGACTAAGGATTTGTTCTTGGTG
>NW_010966560.1:37803-42110 GCF_000463585.1 Tarenaya hassleriana
GTTGAACTTGAAGGGTGGCTCAAACCATGCCCTTGTTCAACATATGATATCGGGAGATAAAGGATCAGAACTCGAGCTGTTATTGCCTTTGTTAGATCACCTCTAACTCAATTCAACGTGGGTGGTCATGGCGTCTTGCTAGAGGCTAACCATGATTTGTAGATCGGGAATGGTTCTCGAGGCTACTGCCACTTGGAATGGGCCTACAGGGTCACACACCATTAGGGATGGACTTATATGTGAAGTATCGGAAAGATAGACTTGGATTTGGTCGAACAACCGATTCTCGGACCAAATCAGAGTGTCGGGGCGAGTTTCAGTCTTCTGACTCGGACCGAGTCAGTACTTGACTCAGACCGAGTCAGTTCCATGCGAGTCGAAGCCCAGAAAGTGTTCTGGGCTTGGCTGATGTTTTGACTCGGTCGAGTCAAAGTTTTGACTCGGACCGAGTCAATACTAAATGGGCCGGGTCAAGAGTTGACAATGGGCTTGGGCTGATTCGTTCTGACTCGACCGAGTCAGAAATCTGACTCGGACCGAGTCAACACTCGGAAAAAGTCACTTTTCCACAAGGATTAGGGTTCCTATCTTATAAAACGGGTATTGGACGACGTCCTCAACCTAAGACAGACGAAAAGAACCCTAAGATAGAGCAAAAGCACAGAAGAAATCGTTTCTTTCATAGTTCTAGCTCCCGGGATTAGATCCCACTTCATATACTTCACAGATCCTAGCAGATCGGTTCCAAAAGCGTTTGGAATCCTTCCCGTCGGTGTGGATACATATAGAGGGACTGTAACTTCAGTCCTAGGTGATTAAACAGGCCCCGGATCGACTCCTACTTCCGTTTCTTCAGGAAAGAGGTAAGTATTCGATTCCCACGGTGATATACACGATCTGTTCGGGTTTTACAGGTTTGGTTGAGTGTGACGTTTGACTAGGTTTAGATCTTTCTTCCGCTGCATGAAACCTAGTAAACCAAATCCTAGATCGATATGATCGCATGCTAGGAACCCGTAGAGAAACCCAACACTAGAACCCTGCAAACCGCGAAGAAAAAGAAGAACTCGAGACCAAGTGAATCCGCAAAAACCAAAGAAAGAAAAAGAAAAAGAAAAAGAAAAAAAAACAATCAAAGATCTAGAATCAATAAAGACCTAGAAATAGGCTAACCAGTCCCCGGCAATGGCGCCAAAAACTTGTTACGTGTGTACCGAGTCTAAAATCTATAACCCGATTCACAACTCACCGCAAGGATACGGATCGTCGTAACATGGGGTCGAACACGAGGACCGGTTGCTAAATCCAAATCTAAATCGAAAGTAGATCAAAGCAAGCAAGCAAGTGATGATGGAAGTATATGGATTCTATAGGAAACGAAATAAGAAAGCAATGAAAACGAGTAACCTATCAAACAAGCGTGACTACGGGTGTCGGGATCGTATTCGCGTGTATGGGTATTTACTAAGCATGCGAGAATAACGACATCGTACTTGTATTCGGAAATCATCAAGCAACAAAAATAGAGAATTCACCTCTCGGTCTACTAACTCACTACCTATAATAACTCGTCAATCTCTCGATCTATTCAAGTTAACCCTAGATGCATGAAGAACACTAGCATCAATCCTAAATCGATTAAACCATATCTCTATGTGAATAATACGATTCATTCATCAATCTCGATCCGAAACTAAACCCATATCTCTATGTGATTCAGAATCTCAGAATATTGGCCAAGTGATTAGCAAACCAATAGAAAAGAAAGAATAGATCGATAAACCGAAACAAGCATAACGTCGAAATCCAAGTTAGGGTTCAAACATACCCAAAACACATACGAATCCCTAACCCATAGCCGTGGATCTATTCACGCTTCATGAAACACAACAAAAAGTTCATAAGAAAAGAGATAAAAGAGAGGAAAGAAAAGCTCATGCAGATGTTTAGTCCCCACGATCGAATCTTCCTTCTTCTTCCCGAAATCCCGTGAACTTCTATTCTTCTCTCACCAAAAGCTCTCCAAAAATCTGTATCTAAGTGTTCTCTAAGGCACTCTAATGTTCTAGGACGTGGCTGAGGCTTTTTAATAACCCTAGGGCGGCTACCAAGAGTCATATTCCATTCTGATGCTGAAAATCGCGAAACAGGGTTTTTGCCTGGATCCGGGCTGATTCCAGGTGGATCGGGACCGGATCCAGATGCCTGGGTTCGAGCTCAGCTGTCTTGATTCGGACCAGATCCAGTTGAATCCGGCCCTGCACTGGCAGTTTTCTGGTCTTCGCGATTTCACTCATAACTTTCTGCTCCGGTGTCGGATTTACGCGATTTTGATGTCTACGCAAAGCTCTTGAAGTGCTCTTTCCAATGGTACAAAGTGCCTCACGATTTGGACCTCTGTGGAGAAAGTTATTCATGTCGCAACATGAGTACCTCATCCGGACTTATCCTTTAACGCTCCAAATAGCTCCTTTTTTAATCCAATCATCTTCGAAACCTGTAATCTGCAAAACTAAAGCACATCCAGATTTTGTGTCCTAACACGCCTAGAATGTCTATGAATGCATGTGATTATCCCGTAAAACCTAGACAAACTCTTATCAAAATATAGAGAAAAATAGAAGTTATCATATATCATTATTCCCATAATGATACATGACTAGGGAGTTTAGTATTGTTCATAACAATACATGGATTTCATAACATATCAAGTATGCACAATACGTAATGAATCAAACACTCATCCATAAACTCATAGAAAGTGTCAATACATCAAATGTATCTTAAATAAAGCTCACATAACAATACATCATAGAGCACTAAACCAACAATATGACAGTTCCATGATTGGATCTTATGACCTGAGATATCTATGGAATCCAACCTAAGGAGTTGCGTACTTTGAATACGTCAAATGCCCTGCGTAATAGGAGGATTATAATGGCGTGTATCAGGTACGACACGAATCATGTGTTGGATTGTAGATAGTTAAGATGAGATTTGTGCCTCTCGTAAAAGAGGGAGATATCATTGGACCCCTCATGTGAGCGAGACTGTAAAAATGTGTGGTCGCACTATAGACGAACATCATCTATCTCGTACAGTCAACCTCAGTGAACGAAAAAGCAATCGAATAAGATAAGGTGGTTTCTCCATGCCTTATGTTCGACTTATGACATCGTGATACAAAAGGATCATCAACCGAAATCATCACTGACGTGTAAGATCACGAACAAACTCTAGTCGAAATAGGTAGTCATAGTGTCTTGCTAGAAACCGCCTATGACTTGTATACCCGAGATGGAGATTTCGTGTATACTGCTATATCCGATGAGTCTACGGGGTCACACATGCAGGGAAGGATAAATACACGAGAAAACGACGAAAAACCAAGATAGAAGGGTCCAAACCCGACGGACCGAAAGGGTCAGACCTGACGATCCGGCAGGTCTAGACCCGGTCCAGATGCGTGGTAGTCGGTCCGTTCCGTAGTGTCTGGAACGGACGGTCCACGGAAAAGGCAGGTTGTCGGTTCTAGCATGCCAGAACGGACGGTCCACGTGCAAATCTGGACCGTTCGTTCCGGCTTTCGGATTTTTCGAAAATTAAACCAAAATTAGGGTTAAATCACTTTATAAGAAGGAGATTAAAACCCTAATAGAGGTGGCCGACTTTGACAACTTCTACAGACTTTTGGGTGAGCCTAGAAGGTCTAAGAGGTGATCTAAGTCTCGTTTTCTCGAAGCACTTTAACTGAATAGTGTTGGGTTTCCTGGGATCTCTAGAGCGAATCCTATTCCTAAGAGATCGATTCTAGGGTTTGCGCAGCGGATATAAAACAAAAATTTAATAAACCCTAGAACCATGCTTCTAATGAATCGTAGAAACGTTAGAACGCTTACCTCAATCGATCCGGGGCCTGTATCAATCGAAGAACACGTCTGATCACGAAAGGCAGGAAGAATACCTCGCCCTCTACACGTATCCCCACCACAGGATGGATTCCAACGGTTGGAACTTGTCTGCTAGGACTCGAATCCGCTATTCGATTTGTGCTTCGAGAAAAACGGACTTTGATCACACTCTCAATCTCTTGGATCTCTCCAAAAGTCTGCTAAGAGTGTTCTGAAGTCGGCTCTTTTTCTCCTCTTTCATTAGGGTTTTTAATCTCCCTTTTATAAAGTGATTTAACCCTAATTTCGGTTTAATTGTCGGAAAAACCGGAACCTGGAACGGACGGTCCGGAATGGCACGTGGACCGTCCGTTCCAGTAAGGCAGAACGGACGGTCTACGTTTAGTGCGGACC
>NW_010966560.1:42217-46114 GCF_000463585.1 Tarenaya hassleriana
AAACGTGGACCGTCCGTTCCACCACGTAGAACGGACGGTCTGCGTGCTAACGTGGAACGTCCGTTCCAATCTCCAGAACGGACGGACCACACGTCTGGACCGTAGGGTCTGGACCGTCCGTTCCGAACCTTTCGGTCCGTCCGGTCTGGACCCTTCCGCCTCGGTTTTCCGTCGTTTTCTTTCGTGCATTTGTCCTTCCCTGCGTGTGTGACCCTGTAGGCTCATTCGACATAGCAGTATCACCCGAAATCCCCATTTATGGTATACAAGTCATAGGCGGTCTCTAGCAAGACACTATGACTACCTATCTCGAATAGAGTTTGTTTGTGATCATACGAACGCCAGTGATGATTCCGGCTGATGATCCTTTTGTATCGCGATATCATATGTCGAACATAAGGCATGGACCAGCCACCTTATCTGATTCGACTGCTTTCTCGTTCACTGAGTTTGACTGTCTGAAATAGACGACGTTCGTCTATAGTGCGGCCACACATTTCTACAGTCTTGCTCACACGAGGGGCCCAGCGATATCTCTCTCTTTTGCGAGAGGTACAAATCCCGTCTTGACTATCTACAATCCAGTACATGATTCGTTTCGTACCTGATATACGCCTTTATAGTCCTCCTGTTACGCAGGACGTTTGACGTATTCAAAGCACGCAACTCCTCATGTTGGATTCCGTAGATATCTCAGGTCTTAGGATCCAATCATGGAACCGTCATATGAGATTCTAGTCATGACTCTAGTCCATGTGACAATCTCATGCGGGTCAGTCCAGTATTCCGTTCTGCAACGAATACCTATGATTGTGATCGTATCCAATACTTATGATCATCTATGTGATCATCAATCACACATCATACTAGTCTTATTATGTCGTTATTCCCATAACGACATAAGACTAGGGAGTTTAGTATCATTCCTAATGATACATGGATTTCATAACAGATCTAGCATGCAGGAACATGTAATGAACAAAATACTCTCATAAAAAAAACATATAGAAAGCATCAATACATCGAATGTATCTGAACAAAGCTCGTAATCAGTACATCATAGAGCACTAAACCAACAATCTCCCACTTGCTCTAATCATGAACTGCTAAACATCTAATGCCCATATCCCTAACATGACCCTCATGCTTCGACGAAGGGAGAGGCTTCGTCAACGGATCGGCAATGTTGTCATCTGTCGACACTCTGCAAATGTGCACGTCTCCTCTGTCTATTATCTCCCTGATAAGGTGAAATGTCTGAGTATGTGTTTGGATCGTTGATGGGATCTGGGTTCTTTCGCTTGTGCGATCGCTCCATTTTTGTCACAATACAGAGCAATGGGGCTATCAGCACTTGGAATGACACCCAAGTCGCCAACAAACTTCCTGATCCAAACGGCCTCCTTTGTCGCGTCCGACGCTGCAATATACTCAGCTTCTGTAGTAGAATCTGCAACGGTCACTTGCTTGGAACTCTTTCAGCTAACAGCGCCTCCGTTCAAGCAGAAAACATAGCCAGACTGCGATCTGTAGTCATCCGGGTCTGACTGGAAACTAGAATCAGTGTAACCCTTTACAGCGAGCTCGTCTTCCGACCCACCGTATACCAAGAATACATCCTTAGTCCTTCTCAAGTACTTCAGGATGTTCTTGACGGCGATCCAGTACGACTCACCTGGATCTGACTGGTATCTACTCGTAATGCTCAATGCGTAGGATACATCCGGTCGAGTACAAAGCATGGCATACATGATGGATCCAATTGCCGAAGCATATGGAATCCGATCCATGCGTTCTCGCTCATCAGGTGTCGTAGGACACTGACTCTTGCAAAGAACTGTGCCACTGATCATCGGTAAGGTTCCTTTCTTGGAATCTTGCATCTTGAACCGTTTCAAGACCTTATCGATGTAAGTACTCTGACACAATCCTAGAAGACGCCTCGATCCCTAGAATATAGGCCGTTTCTCCTAGGTCCTTCATAGAAAACTGCGTTCCTAGCCCAGACTTAACGTCTTGCAAGGTAGGAATGTCATTCCCTATAAGGAGAATGTCATCCACGTACAACACTAGAAAAACTACTGTGCTCCCACTGACCTTCTTGTAAACACATGGCTCGTCCTCGTTCTGTGAGACATCAAACCTTTTGATTGTCTCATCAAAGCGAAGGTTTCAGCTCCGTGAAGCCTGCTTCAGTCCATAAATGGACCTCTGAAGCTTGCACACCATCTTCGGGTTCCTTGGATCTACAAAACCTTCGGGTTGTGTCATGTACACATCCTCGGTCAAGTTCTCGTTAAGGAACGCTGTCTTGACATCCATTTGCCATATCTCATAGTCGTAATATGCGGCTATGGCAAGTAGGATCCTGATGGACTTCAGCATAACTACGGGCGAAAAGGTCTCATCATAGTCAATACCATGAATTTGACGGAATCCTTTCGCCACAAGTCGTGCTTTATACGTGTGCACGTTGCCATCCATGTCGGTCTTCTTCTTGAAGATCCACTTGCATCCGATGGGTTTTATCCCTTCAGATGCATCAACCAGAGTCCATACTTGGTTGTCTGACATGGATTGCATCTCGGACTTCATAGCCTCGCGCCATTTCTCGGAATCGGGACTCGTCATAGCCTTTGGGTATGTGATAGGTTCGTCATGTTCCAATAACATGAATTCCTCATTCTCAGTCACGAGAAATCCATATCTCGTTAGCTCTTGGTGAATCCTGCCTGATCTCCAAGGTTCACTCATCAAAGGTTGAGTCACAACGGGCAGTGAAATGAAACAGGTTGAACTTCTTCAACTTGTTCACTCGGCTCAGCGTCTACTTGCTGCTCTCGAACTTCCTCAAGTTCGATCCTACTCCCACTGACTCTTTTGGAGACGAACTCTCGCTCCATAAAAGTCGCATTCCTTGCAATGAACACCTTGTTCTCTGCCGGAATATAGAAGTAGTAACCCTTAGTTTCCTTAGGGTAGCCTACAAATAAACACTTATCAGATTTGGAGGATAACTTATCAGTCATCTGACGCTTCACATAAGCGTCGCAACCCCAAATTCTGACAAACGATAACGCGGGATGCTTCCCCGTCCATATCTCATATGGTGTCGTTTCAGCCGACTTCGTTGGATTCCTGTTCAGCAGATACGCAACGGTCTCTAAAGCATAGCCCAGAAGGACTTCGGAAGATCTGTCTGACTCATCATAGACCGAACCATGTCTAACAGTGTTCGGTTCCTCCGTTCAGACACACCGTTCCACTGTGGCGTTCCAAAAGGAGTTAATTGTGATACAATACCACAATCAACCAGATAGTCAGTGAACTCTTGACTCATATACTCGCCACCACGATCAGATCGAAGTGTCTTGATCGTCTTGCAAAGCTGGTTTTGTACTTCGTTTCTGAAAGCCTTGAACATTTCAAGTGTTTCAGACTTATGTCTCATCAAATAGACATAACCGTATCGACTGAAATCATAAGTGAATGTAACGAAGTACAGATAACCTCCTCTAGCTGGACAACTCATTGGTCCCCATACATCACTATGTATAAGAGCCAATAACTCTGTCGCTCTCTGTCCTTTCCCCTTGAAAGGATGCTTTGTCATCTTGCCCATCAAACAAGAATCGCAAGATTCAAGAGACTCAAAGTCAAAAGAATCCAGAAGACCTTCAGAATGAAGCTTCTGTATGCGCTTCTTGTTTATATGGCCTAGACGACAATGCCAGAGGAAGGTTGGGTTTAAGTCGTTCGGCTTAAACCGTTTAGTACTCACGCTATAGATGGATGATGTCGAGTTCGAAGGCTGATCATTCAAGACATATAAACCATTAACTAGATAACCATTACCATAGTAAATATCGTCTCGATAAATCATCAAACTCGAGTTCT
>NW_010966560.1:46504-48609 GCF_000463585.1 Tarenaya hassleriana
TGCAGATTCGGGGCCATGCTTCCCAACATGAGACAGGAGATCTCATTGTCGTCAGTCTGATGCTTCTGCCAAGCATCTTTGACGGCTCTCGTGGCATTGGCCGCAGGCTCTGGTGGTAGAGCCCCTTCCCGGACGTATGACTTCTTGTCGTGCTTGAGAACTATTCTCAAGTTACGATACCAGTCTAAGAAGTTTGTCCCGGTCAATTTATCCTTCTCAAGGATAGATCGCATTGTCAAACTCGGTACGCTACCGGTTGACGCCATGTCCTACAAAAAAGACAAAACAGAACAAACCAAATGCAGATTCTATTAATGATCTACTACCAGCTAGTCCATCATCAATCAGTGTCAATCTATCTATGATCCACTACCAGCTAGTCCATCATCAAAACAATGACAACACCGATGTAAAGATAAGTTATATTCCCATAAAGAAAACTAACCCTACAATAATTTTCCATTATGGGACTAAGATCTGTATTTCACACAAGAATAAATTGTTACACCTATCCTCATGCTATTTAGGTAGACATCTATCTAATGTCAATCATATCTAATATGACTCTTAGATCCTTTATGAGACTATGATATCGAATATCATTGCATACTTGTCTCATCTGTACCATTAAATTTCAAGTCAAAACTTGACAACTTAACCCAAGATAAACCATATTCAAGCTGTAGGAACCACGATTTCCTACCCTGCCTCACAAAGATAATCCGGCACGCTCAGCTTTGGCATGACCCGTGTTACGGACGATCGATGCCTTGACAGGCGCTCTAGTAATGGGAGGTACACACTTGGCATTACATAAACAAGGGATTTTCGAAACCACACTTAGATCAAGCATCTACTTTCAAGCTATGAGAACCACCATTTCTCCATCTTGCCTCACCAAGATAATACGGCACACCCACCTTTGGCATGGCCCATGACACGTATGATCGAGGCCTTGACAAGTGCTTTACTCGTAGGGCTCCTAGATCTAACCGGTTTCTGTACAACGATTGTACATATCAAGGATCAACAATTATTCCTTGATCAGATGTATTACATAATCTGAATAGACCATCCATTCGATTATGTAATCCCAATCTCGAAGCTCCCACTCAATCAAGCATATCCAATATCTTGATTAAGTTACATGCATTCATTCACTATGGACCATCTATAAGAATGAATCATGACAGTTGATCAGATTAAGCAACGATTGCATAATCGGACCTAGAAAACGGAAAATTTCGGAATCTGGACCTCAGACTGTCCGTTCTAGACATAGAACGGACGTTCCATGCTTCGCAGAACGAGCGGACCAATTTCAGAAGTCAGAACGGACGTTCCACGCTGAAACAACACAGAACGAACGGTCTGCAGTTGGCGGAACGGACGGTCCAGTGCGGACCATCTGTTCTGATCTGTGCAGTCCGCCACCCCGGACCGTCCGGTCTAGCTTACCCAGAACGGACGGTCTAGGATTTGTCCACGTGATCAGATCACATTCTCCGGCGTTCTCAGTCCCGATCAGACCCGAAACCGATCCGAATTCACCTGTGGACCCAAAATTCGAACTCCTGCACTCTATGCAACATGAAACATGCAATCTACCATAGATTCAATCATCAAACATGCATAGAATTCAAAGCAAACATGGATTTAAACAATTCAAATCCTAAAACGTGCGTGATCGGGTTCTACAAAATCAAAACAGAGCAACCAGGCTCTGATACCACTGTTGGGTTTCCTGGGATCTCTAGAGCGAATCCTATTCCTAAGAGATCGTTTCTAGGGTTTGCGCAGCGGATATAAAACAAAAATTTAATAAACCCTAGAACCATGCTTCTAATGAATCGTAGAAACGTTAGAACGCTTACCTCAATCGATCCAGGGCCTGTATCAATCGAAGAACACGTCTGATCACGAAAGGCAGGAAGAATACCTCGCCCTCTACACGTATCCACACCACGGGATGGATTCCAACGGTTGGAACTTGTCTGCTAGGACTCGAATCTCTATTCGATATGTGCACCGAGAAATCTCAAGACTTAGAACTCGTTTTTGGATCTCCAAAAACTCTCTCTTTTCTGCCAAAAGTCGGCTCTCTT
>NW_010966560.1:48827-67010 GCF_000463585.1 Tarenaya hassleriana
ACAAGTCGTAGGCGGTCTCTAGCAAGACACTATGACTACCTATCTCGAATAGAGTTTGTTCGTGATCCTACGAACGCCAGCGATGATTCCGTTTGATGATCCTTTTGTATCACGATATCATATGTCGAATATAAGGCATGGACAAGCCACCTTATCTGATTCGACTGCTTTCTCGTTCACTGAGTTCGACTGTCTGAAATAGACGACGTTCGTCTATAGTGCGGCCACACATTTCTATAGTCTCGCTCACACGAGGGGCCCAGCGATATCTCTCTCTTTTACGAGAGGTACAAATCCCATCTTGACTATCTACAATCCATTACATGATTCGTTTCGAACCTGATACACGCCTTTATAGTTCTTCTGTTACGCAGAACGTTTGACGTATTCAAAGCACGCAACTCCTCATGTTGGATTCCGTAGATATCTCAGGTCTCAGGATCCAATCATGGAACCGCCATATGAGATTCAAGTCATGACGCTAGTCCATGTGACAATCTCATGCGGGTCAATCCAGTATTCCGTTCTCCAACGAATACCTATGATTGTGATCGTATCTAATACCTATGATCATCTATATGATCATCAATCACACATCATACTAGTCTTATTATGTCGTTATTCCCATAACGACACAAGACTAGGGAGTTTAGTATCATTCATAATGATACACGGATTTCATAACAGATCTAGTATACTAGAACATGTAATGAATCAAATACTCTCATATAAACCATAGAAAGTATCAATACATCGAATGTATCTGAACAAAGCTCATAAACAGTACATCATAGAGCACTAAACCAACAAATAGTTGATTTGGGTCCTAGCAGACAAGTTCCAATCGTTGGAATCCATCTCGAGGTGTGGATACGTGTAGAGGACGAGGTAATCTTCCTCCCTTTAGTGATCGGACGAAAAATCAATTGATACAGGCCCCGGATCGATTGAGGTAAGCGCTCTAAACGTTTCTACGAAATCATGCATACTTGGTTTTAGGGTTTTATAGAATTTTTGTTTTACATCCGCTGCGCAAACCCTAGAACCGATCTCTTAGGAATTAGATTCGTTGTAGAGATCCCAGAAAACCCAACAAACTCCCATATAAATATCCAGAGTTTTAAATTTTTTCCAAATCAAGCACGCATCTGTTAACGTCGTTAAACTAATTGTTGACTCAACAAAAAAACTGCTAACTCAGCATAAAAAAATTGTTGACTCAGTAAAAAAATATTATTAAATATTCAAATATTCATCTATATGTATTTAAATTAATATATGCATAGAAATCATATATATATATATATATATAAATAAATATATATATTAAAAATAAAATTATTTATAATTAATAAAACAGTAGTTATGTATATATGTGTTTTGTACACTATAATATACATCATTACTAATACACTATAATATATATCACTATAATATATATACATATAAATATTATTTTTAATATATATTATATGTACATATGTTAGTTATAATTATTTTTATTTTAATATGTATATTATGGATGTATATAAATTTAATTATAATTATTTTTATTTTAATATATATGTATTAGTAATGATATATATATATATTGTAGTTATGTGTATATGTGTTTTATTAATTATAAATAATTTTATTTTTAATATCTATATTTATGAATTTCTATGCATATATTAATTTAAATACATATACATTTAGATGAATATTTGGATATTTAATAATATTTTTTTGCTGAGTCAGCAGTTTTTTTGCTGAGTCAACAGTTCTATATTTATTTATATATACATGTATATATGAATTTCTATGCATATATTAATTTAGATACATGTTGATGAATATTTGGATATTTAATAATATTTTTTTGCTGAGTCAACAGTTTTTTTGCTAAGTCAACAGTTTTTTGCTGAGTCGGCAATTGCGTTTAATGACGTTAACGAATTCGTATTTGGTTTGGAAAAAATTTAAAAGTCTGGGTATTTATATGGAAGTTGTGAAAAGTTCATGTATTATATGATAATTTTATAGTTCGGGTATTTATTTGGGATTTTTGTAAAATTTCAGGTATTTTTATGCGGGTATCCCTCAAATAAACATTAAACTTTTTAAAATGAGTTTAAAAAAACACTAAACTTTTTAAATGATCCAAAAAAATACACAAACTTTTATGCGATTATAAAAAAATATTAAACTTTTTAAATGATTAAAAAATACATGAACTATATATAATTATAAAAAAACCAACAACAATAATTTGACGTGTTTGCATCTCCTTATGCCACGTCAACTCATTTATTTATTTTGACAACCGTAAAAAATTTAAGTATTTTTTGACAAATTTAAAAAGTTTAATGTTTATTTGACAAAATCAAAATTTTAGTTTTTTTTGTAAAAATTGAAAAATTCAGTGTTTTTTTTCTATATAAAATTATTGTAATTTTATACTTTAGAGAGTTACATTTCTTTGAAGGGTAAAAAAACATACAAATTAAGGATGCAATTAAATAAATTAAGCATGCATTGTGTAATAGTATTGTAAATATACTAATTAATTAGATATATTGACAATATTATTATTAATTTATATTATATTACCCTATAGATCGTTTCAGTCTGAATAAAATCATTTTCTACTATTATTTAGGTCGTTCTTTTATAAATGTATAAATTGTTCATTACGGAAAAAAGAAGGCAGAAAAATAATAGTTAATCAACATAGTGGGAATTCCGAATTAATTAAATTTTAATAGAAAATAATCATAAAAAATAACAAATAAATCAGAAAGTGTAGCTAGGCATCTTACATGTCTATAACAATATTAGACAAAATGGTTTTGGCTGTATTCTTCACATGTTCTTAAGCTTCTTTTTTTTTTTATATATTGTCAAATTAATTAGTATTCCCTAAGCCAATAGTTTTCTAAAACCGTTGGATTCCGAACCGAGTTCCCTTAATTAACCCCACACACGTTCACACTCTTCAATGTATTTAATTTGATAAAATAAATAAAGCCTACCTATTATTATCCTTTTGCTCTAAAAAAATATATAGAGATAAACTAGATATCTCTCAATGTTATACTAATATTAAGAGTTTTAAAATAATTTAGATCCCATTATTTAGTTTTCGGTTTTGATCATTCACATTTATATTTGGTTTAATTTGAGTTTTCTTTAAAAGAATATTTATTTTCTATAAAAAAAAATAATTTTCGTTCCGATTTTTTGTTATATTCTATTCGATTTACTTTTTTTTGGATTTAGTTAATTAGATTTTAAAATATTCTACACAATTCGATTTAGAATTCGAATAGATGTTATTCCATTTGTTTTAATTTTGTTTAAGCGAGTCCAAATATCCACAATATCACATATAAAGTTCAAAAGAAAACGAAAAAAAATCATTTTATAGCAATCCAAACATATCAATGATGACAATACATAAATTTTATGGGATAATAGAGAAAATTGTAGAGAATTTTTGGATTTATTCTATTTGAAATAAACAATTACAATATTTATAAATACAAAATACAATCATACTTCATCTTAACATAAATATTTAAAATATATAAATAAAATCAAATCTAAATATTATGTAATATTATTAAAATATTTTCAAACGTTCTCCATATCCTTAATAGATTCTAATATTGATCTTCATTTCATTAATTCATTTCATAAAAAAAAATGTATTTCGATTGAATCCATACTATAAGTTATTTTATTTATTCTGATCGAGACGCGGCAAAACTATGGGATTTGATTAAAATTTATAAAAGAAAAGTGGTGGTTTTTGAAAAAAAACAAAAATGTCCATAAAAATATAGTTTGTTTTCAATGACAAAGTTGTCTAAAAACAATTCACAAGCTCCTATTATTGCTCTCAAGAATCCAAAAAGGAAAGCCACAAAAACAAAATTAAAGAAGACTAGCCAATCACAAGTTCCACTAGTTTTTCATTCATCCAATGCAAAAGCGTCAACTATGTCACAACTCTGTGATCTTCAAATCCATCTCAATGGCCTACACACATTCTTCCTCAATCGGGTAACTAGTCTTGTTCATCATACATTCACAAAAAAAAAATATTGATGTTTCTTCTGTAATCTGGATTTTCTTTGTAGGGTTTGATCTCCGAGTACTCGGGAAGTTTGAGGAAGATGATAAAACAGAGCAAGAAGAGGAGGAACAAGAACAAGAACATTCTGGACATCGTCCAGATCGAAGATTTCCCTGGAGGTTCATATGGATTCGAACTGGTTTCAAGATTTTGCCACAACAATGGAAGAATCTCGATCAATGTTGCCAATGTCTCGATCTTGTACTGCTGTTCCGTCTTTCTCGGGATGACAGAGAAGTACTCGCCCTCGAACCTCTTGCTTCAGACAGAGAAGTTCCTAGAAGGAATGTTCTACTGGTCATTCAACGATGTTATTCTGTGTCTGAAGAGCTGCGAGAGAGTTTTTGTCTACGCAGATTCTTATGGTTTAGTTCAGAAGCTAATCTGCGCGTTATTGGCAAAAATCGCTCAGAATTCGGACATGAATCAAGTCTTTGCTTCACCAACCTCGTCATCTTCTCCAGATACGACGAAGAACACTCCTGAACCAATCAAACAGTGTACGTCACGTTCTTTTTCTTGCAGAACAAGCAAGGAATGGTGGTTTGAGGATATGGCGATTCTCGCACCACAGATCATAGGGAAGCTAATCAAGAATCTCGATGCTTACAAGACGAGCAACAACAGCTTAGTAATTACGAGATTTCTCCTTCAGTACCTCAAGACAAGGCTCCAAATCGGATCCAACAACGCGGAGCTGATGAAGAACAAACTCGAATACGCAGATCTTGCAGATACCGCCGTCCAAGGGGTGATTTCGGTGGGAAAAAGTGCATTTTCTTGCAGAAAACTCTTTTGGATTCTTCGGGTTTTGTCCGGTTTCAGCCTCAGTAGAGAGTCGAGAATCGGGTTAGAGAACCTAATCGGAGAAATGCTCGATCAAGCAACACTAGACGACCTTCTGATATGTGGAAACAGCAGAGACAAGGGCTTGTTCTACGATGTTGATCTTGTGATAAGACTACTGAAGGTGCTCGTCAACAACAACAATCAAGAATCATCACAAAACATGAAGGAAATTGGGAAATTGATTGATAAATACTTGAGAGAGATATCTCCAGATCAGAATCTAAAAGTTTCCAAGTTTCTTGGAGTTGTCGAGAGTTTGCCAGATTCAGCAAGGGATTGCTTTGATGGAGTTTACAGAGCCATTGATATCTATCTAGAGGTCAGTATTATTACACTTCTTTTTTTTTTTTGGGGGGGCTATGATTGCTGTTTTGGAAATTTTTACTCGTGGATTAAAAAAAAAAAACACACCCCTCAATTTCTCATTTGACAAAACAAAGCCTATACATTTTTCCATAAATTACCCCAACAAAAAAATTTATAGTTATACAAGATTTTTAAATAAAAAATGCGATACATCATATTATAAAAATGAGATTAAGGACGGTAAATAACTTGTCTTGATTATAACAAATGGTCTTTCCATTATTTAGTGAAACAGGAAAAATTGCTGTATGTTTTGCATTATTATAAAATCCTTATCCAAATAATTGATGGGCATGCATGTTCTTAGGGGAATATTTGAAAGACGACATAACCCATTACAATACATGGGACAAAAAACAAGTTTTGTATTTTTCCATATAGAAGATGACAAGTTTATACAAATTTCTATACATTTTTTATACCTTAGTGTATTAGCTTTAACATTTCTCAAGAGAAAAAGGTTATATGAACAAGTTGTAATTTCTTATGATTCCGAATTTGAAATCATATATATTTATATATGTCTACGCAACGATGGACGGATTGAAACTATTAAAAAGGGGTTTGCTTCCAATATTTGTTTTGATACATATGTGTTAGATTTTATAGATTAATAAATAGTTATCAACTATAAAGTAATGACATTGTAATTTATAAAAAAAAAGTAATGATATACTTTCACCAAAAAAAAAGTAATGATATTGTAAAAAAAATTATATACCTTTATAATTCCGATTTAAAGAATAAAACAAAATAGTTCTTTATAAATAAAAAATAGAGATACAGAAATAAACTATTTAGATACATCCACCTGCAAGTACATGCGCATAGCTGGATTTTTTTGTTCTTTCAAGAGCTTTTGTGGTCCTCTCGACAATTTCCAAACTTGTGGCTTTTAGTTTTTTTTGGGAGTACTTAGTTTTACTACTATTCTCCTGTTAATACTGGGGCATTGAGCGGATTTGCTTGAGATTCAGACAACCTTTGTTTTGGGAAACTTTTACAAATTTAATTTAATTTTTAGTGAACAAAAATATAAATCATGACTTTTTTTTTTTGAAATAGAACAAGTTGATCTCTTTGATATATCATTTTTCATGTAGGCAACTTGTGAGAAGAAACTGATTAGTATTACTGTTCCATAACATTTTTTCAGTCTCATCAAAATTTGTCCTTGGAAGATCGGACCAAGTTATGCAGATGTCTCAACTACAAGAAACTAACGTTAGAGACATGCAAACAACTCGCGAAAGATCCAAAGATCCCTCCTAATGTCGCAGTAGAAGCGTTGAAATCGCAGCATCTGAACGCGTCCTCGGCTTCCGCAGCGAAAGATTATCCATTCGTAAACAAGAAATCTATTCGCCGATATTCAGAATCGAAGCCTTCTTTGATGTTTTTCGAAGGTTATGAGGTGGAAGATAAAGATGAGAGGAATGATGTAAGGATTCATTTGGAGAGGATGCAATGCAAGGTGTTGGAGTCTGAAAAGATTTGTAAGGAAATGAAGGGTCAAGTGCCAAGATTGGTTAAACATGGCCATACTCATTCCTTGGGCAGTCCAATGCCAAGGCTTTGTTAATTCATATATTTATTTATCTATATGTATTTTCAAATCATAATATGTCATTCACATACACTCACACACACGTCTATGTATATATGAATATGTATATCTTCGATCTTTCAAGCAAAAGATGACAGCTGTTTAGTTGTTTTAAAAAACACTTTGGTTTCTTATGTCGATAATTATATATGAGTAATTGTAATTAGAGTGTATATTTCTGTCCGGTATACAAATAACACATAATTATATGCAAAACCAATCTATTTTTTTTTACAACTAAGAATTTGAAAAGCAATATAAAAATAAAATACAAATAAAAACTCGAATGTGTATAAAATGAAAAAGATAGAGAAAAAACAACTGAATCATTATGGAAATCGGACCGATACCCTACCCTAAAATATGAATTTTGTATTCATAGATAGGGGTGACCATTTTGTTTATTGACAGAATAGTTGAATCGAATCGAACCGAATAAGATATAATTGTAATCGAACCGAATCTGACATAAAAGCCGAAAAATTATTATTTGTCTAAATCCAAAAAATCAAAACCGAATCGAACCGATTAAAAAAATAATCGAAAAACCGATAATTTCTTTGAAAAATAATTTTTTTACAACAAAAAACTGAATCCGAACCGAACCAAACCGGATGGTTATAATTTTTCTATAACCGAAATAACTGAATCCCAATATAATCGAATTGAATCCGAACTGAAACTCGAAATGAGCAGCCCTACTGAGAGTATATGATACATTGATTCAAGAGAATTTGTTGTCCCGTGATACGTGTGTACCGAGTCTAGAATTTATAACCCGATTCACAACTCACCGCAAAGATACAGATCGTCGTAACACGGGGTCGAACGCAAAGACCGGTTGCTAAATCTAAATCCTAATCGAAACTAAATCGAAAGCAAGTAAGTGGAAGTAGTGATGATAGAAGTGTATGGACTCAATAGAAAAGAATAGCAAAGCAAATAAAAACGTGTAACTATCAAGCAACACTACAAAAAACACTCACTTTTCCGACGGAATAATCCGTCGTAGTAAAGAGGAATTTCCGTCGGTATACGTGGTTTGCGACGGACATCGACGGAATAAGTTTCGTCCGTTAATGGTTGTCGCAAACATATCCCGGTGTGCATCCGTCGCATAATTGCGACGGAAAAAACCCGTCGTAAGTCAATCGTTTTGAACGATGGAATATTCCACCGGTAAAAGCGACGGACTAACCGTCGCAATGAAATCGTTTTGATCGACGAAACTCCGTCGTTTTTCCATGGTAAACGCGACGGAAATTCCGTCGTTCAGTCGTCGCTTTTACCGACGGAGATTCCGTCGTAATTCCGTTGTATGTTGCGACGGATCTTCCATCGCACAGTGGTCGCAAAGAGGGACGGGAGGATTGGTCGGATATTAGTCGCAATTTAGCGACGGCCGTTAACGACGGATTTATCCGTCGGTATATCATGGCGACGGGTTTTCCGTCGCTACGTAGATACGGAAAGCGACGGAAGATTTCCGTAGGATTATTCCTTATGCGACGGTATAATCCGTCGCATTTGGAATTTTATTCGAAAAAAAATAAAAATTTCGTTTTAAAAAAATAATTATACAATAATATTATAAAAAACCGAAATTGTTTTATATATTACAAAATTGAAATCTAACGAAATAAATTGTCCGGGAAATCATCGAGATTTTGGGGATCGAGATTTTGCGGATGTTGCTCGTCTTGATGAACCGATGGACCGGGATTGACGGCGGGACTCGGAGCAGACGAACCGGCGGAATCGGTCGGAGGCATAAAACGTTGCATCATCTCCTTTAACCGAGCGATCTTCGCTTGAGCTGCATCAAACTGAGCAATCTTCTCCCGAGCAGCTACAAGTTCCGCAGAAGTCTCCTCGTGTTTTCTCTTCAGCTCCTCGACTTCAGCGACAGAGATACATGACGTACCATGGACGACGAAGATGCGTCACCACCCCCGAGCTGACTCGCCAATGCACCAATCCCGTAAATCCGACCTTTCGCATCGGGAGGAACGACCTTCAAAACAATATGTAAATAATATTTAAACTCTAACATATTATATTATTTTAAATACAAAAACTACCTCGAGATACAAGCTGTTGATTTCCTGCGGAGTCAATTGCGTTGAACCGCTGCTCTCGTCCATCGTCATTCGATCGATAATCTTCGATTGAATGGCCTCTTCCATTTCTTGGACACGATAATCTACGTTCGTCCCATCCGATCGACGATGCGTGTCTTGTAAGACACGCAGAGCAAACGGTTGAACGCCTTCTTTCTCGGCCTAAAAAAGTTATACAAAAATATTAGTAAAATTAAAAAACAAATAAATCAATTCTCACAAAATACTTACAATATTGAGAGCAACTTTAGCAAACGATCTTCTCCCCGCAGTGTGAGTTCCTGGGGCACGGTCGGAAGCAGACTTCACCTTTCGATTCATCGACGCGATTCGACTCTTCTCTTGAGATTCCTCTATTCATGCACATGTCCGGAGGCAAATTGTACGGTGTCAGAATCACCGGCCACAGAGAGTAATTCGGACCAGACATTCCAAATGGATTAAACCCATCCGTACATAATGCTAAATATACATTTCTAGACTCGCTTGCGAAATCAGGAAATACATGTTGAAAATGTTTCCAAGCCAATCAATCAGATGGATGATGCATTTCTCCTTCTGGAGTACAATGTTCCGCGTGCCAGCGCATATGTGATGCAGTCTTCTCGGAATGATATAACCGCTTCAATCGATCCGTTAATGGCATATAAAACATTCTTTTACGTCTTTCCAGGAAATCATACAGTTGTTCTCGCAGACATCAATCTTCTGATACGGTAAACCCAACGTCCGCATTAAACTCTTAGTTTAATAATAAGATTCAGGTGCAGTGTTACCTTCTGGGAGATAATGTTTAAACATCTGGGTGAAACCGTCCATACACCTTTCTGGAAGATTATAATCTGTCTTCATATTCATCAACTGTGAAGATAATGATAACCTTGAAAGACCTTGGACGCATCCATCGTATATCGCCGTATTCGCCGTATGAAGCATACCATAAAACCTTTTTGCTTCTACGTTGGGTTCCTCCTCCATGTGGGGCGATGGAACAATGTTGGGAAATGCATCACTCACCATTTCTGTGTATGGATTCCTTATTTCTTCTCCAAATGTCATCTCCGACATCGTATTATTGATTTCTTCATATCCAACCATATGCACATCTTGTGATGATGATGTATCATAGGTTTCTCCATGTGCAAACCAAACAAAATAATTCGGCATGAAACCTTTACGATATAAGTGATTCCACATTTCATTCAAACTCCGCCATTTTTTATTCTGGCACTTTACACACGGACAAGGCAACTTTTCGCTCTCCAAATACGACTGATTTGACGTGGCAAACGACATAAAATTTTGCAACCCTTCTTCATATTGCTTTGAGATTTGATTCGTAATAGAATCAATTCTTTCATACATCCATTGTCGAGAATAAAACGAATTTTTTTTTGTCACTTTCTATTTTTTTTTCTCTTTGCCATGAAGACTACATGTCGCGGTTGTTAAATAGAGTTGGAACGTGCGGCGGAAATGCGACGGAAAGCGACGGAATGCACATATAGCGACGGACTAACAACGGAATGCGACAGAATTAGGTCAAAACGAATAACACGTGTTTAACTACCTGTGACGCACCGAATCCGTCTCATTCCCGACGGAAATGGCCGTCACCATCCATCGCTACTTTTTTGCGACGCAATATATCCGTCCCAATCCGTCGCAAACTTTTCCGACGAAAGTTCGGTCGCAAATATCAGTCGCAGTCCGTCGCAATCCGTCTGACAAAATTACCGACGGAAAGTTCCGTCGGTCGTTGTCGAAATTGTCGACGGATTGCGCGACGGGTTACGGCTGATGCAAATCCGTCCCAAATCCGTCGTTGTCCGTCGCATATATCTAAAGCGACGGAAATTCCGTCGCAACTTCCGTCGGTAAATACAGTTTTTCTTGTAGTGCAAAGATGACCGGTGTCGGGACCGTATTCGCGTGTATGGGTATATGCTAAGCATACGAGAATCACAACATCGTACTTGTATTCGGGAATTATCAAGCAATAAGAATAGAGAATTCACGTCCCGATCTACCAACTCACTACCTACAAAGTAACTCGTCAATCTTCCGATCTACCAACTCTTCACGAATTTGCTCATAACTTTCCGCTTCAGTGTCGGATTTATATGATTTTGGTGTCACGCGAAGCTCTTGAAATGTTCTTTCCAATGGTACAAGTCTCGCATGATTTGGACTTCTGTAGAGAAAGTTATTGATCTCGAAACATGAATACCTTATCCGAACTTCATCTCTAACGCTACAAAAACGCTTCTTTTCGCGTCCAATCATCTTCAAAACCTATAACTCTGCAAAACTAAAGTACAACCGGGTTTTGTGTCCTAACACGCCTAGAATGTCTATTAATGCATGTGATTATCCTGTAAAACCTAGACAAACTCTCATAAAAATATAGAGAAAAATAGGAGTTATCAAATCCCTCAGACTTAAATCTTTGCTCGTCCTTGAGTAAAGAACAAAGGAATAGAATCTGTAAAATGAAGAATGAGGAACATAAAAAAGCATCATCATGAAACTCAAAAGCAAAACATCCATCCAATCCTAGCTACCCGTGAATCATACCCAAACCGGTCTATTATGATCTTTCTACCAAAGACTAATCTACTGTCATGGGATTTTTATTGCCACCTAGAACCCCTTAGAATCTCTACAACTCGCCAAGCATATTTCCGAACCTATTCTTATCTCAGCTTAACCTCTTCGATCTAAGTTCTACTTCATACCTGGATTTTTACCTTTTTGTAGAATTTTTCTATCAAACGATAGCATCTCGGATTTCTAGGACATTGAAGTTGAAGGACATCGTTTTTCTTTTTTTTCCTTTTCTTTCTTTTTTTTCTTTTTTTTCTTTCAATGCGATGTCCGACCCACAACTTAGACCCGAACCATCGATCGATGCACTCATGTCCTCGAATGATTTTCGTTGACGAGATTTTGACAGCGGAGTGTTTAGATACTTTATTTTCCCAAGCTATTTGTTGAACTAGATTTCATCGATCTGCAAGACTCGGAAAAGGTTCTAAACGAAACTTATAACCTGGATATAGTCGTTTCAACTCCGTAGGGTCTAAATAACAACCTCATCCCACAAACTTTATATAGAAAGTATAGAGAACCATCAATTCGACACGATTCAACCACGTTCTACAAAGTCGCTAGATCATCAGGACGTTCCTACTCAATCATCCCACAAATCTTCCGATTGATGCTCCAAACGGGTTTTCAAGATATGCACGTGAACCTATATGAACCTAAATCTATATGAAAAATACAATCATACAATTCTAACAAAAATCCACTATATGAAAAATATATAAAAAAAACGTGTAAATACAATTAATGCAAAGTGATATGCAAATAGTGAAAAAAATTTCCTAAGTCTATATGTCATGATAAAATGCACCTAAATAAATGCAATCCTAAGTAGATAGGCCTGAATGTGTGAAGGATCTATCCACCCCCAAACTTGAACCATACCGTCCACGGTGTAGACTCTCGTCCGGAAAAGTAGAATTGAATACAACATATCAAAAGAACCAATAAGAGGATAGAGAAACTTAGCTCTGCAAAATTCGTTCGCTCGCAATGAAGTTAACTCACATCAAACGCAAGATCTCTCACACACTCTATGAAGAAATAGGGTTCGAAAATCCTGACTCGGTCCGAGTCAACATTTGACTCGGTCGAGTTAGGTTACCTATAATTGACGCTCTGCGAGTTGACTCAATCGAATCAACACTTGACTCGGTCCGAGTCAAGACTGTGATATCCGATCAGACTCCGTTTCTTCGCTCGACGACCTGCAAATCATGTTTTATAGTCCTACATCCGAGGGAAAACACCAGGTAGGCTCCCAAATCCAAAATCTCAAGGTCTAAAGAGAAAAGTCTAAAATCCAAAAACCCTTAAACTAAGCAAAAACCTCGGGTTGCCCCCCGAGAAGCGCTTGTTTAAAGTCATTAGCTCGACCTATCTTGCTCAAATGATGGGAGGGTCTGAGAGGCGAAGACAATCGATCTTCTGCCACCCTGGATGTTGAGCATTAAGCGCATCTTTTGGACTTTGTAGATGCTTGAGTCGTTTATGTTAGTTTAGTGCTCTATGATGTACTGTTTGCGAGCTTTACTTAGATATATTTGATGTATTGACACTTTCTATAGTTTATGGATGAGTGTTTGATTCATTACGTATTGTGCATGCTTTAATATCTTATGAAATCCATGTATTGTTATGAACAATACTAAACTCCCTGGTCATGTATCATTATGGGAATAATGATATACTACGACTAGTATGATGTGTGATTGATGATCATATAGATGATCATAGGTATTGGATACGATCACAATCGTAGGTATTCGTTGGAGAACGGAATACTGGAATGACCCACATGAGATTGTCACATGGACTAGCGTCATGACTTGAATCTCATATGGCGGTCCCACAATGATAACTGACCAAGGTATTTAGAATCATTCTATAATGATTCAAGGATATCGAAATACAACAAGCATGCCAATCATATAACTGGAAAAGTAATGCATTCATAAAATCAATGAATCAATACAAAGTCAAATGTCATATCACGGATCGTCCTAGACCATTACAACAAACAGATCTACTCACGGTTCATGGAGAAACACAAAATAAAACCGGAAACAGAAACAAAAGAGGGGGAAGAAAGACTCATGTCGACAGCAATGCGATCTTCACGTTCTAGCTCTCATTCTTCTTCCCGAAATCCCATTCAAACTCTGAAAATTCGAATCTGGGGTTTTCTGGGTTTTGATTCGGACCGAGTCAAAACTCTAACTCGACCGAGTCAAAACGAAACTTATAACCTGGATATAGTCGTTTCAACTCCGTAGGTTCCAAATAACAACCCCATCCCACAAACTATATATAGAAAGTCTGGTGAACTATCAATTCGACACGGTTCAACCACGTTCTACAAAGTCACTAGATCATCAAGATATTCCTACTCTATCATCCCACAAATCTTCCAAATGATGCTCAAAACGGGTTTTCGAGGTATGCATGTGAACCTATATGAACCTGATCTATATGTCAAATGCAATCATGCAAACCAAACAAAAATTATCTATATAAAAAATAAAAAAAACGTGTGAATGCAACTAATGCAAAGTGATATGCAAAAGTGAAATTTTTTTCCTAAGTCTATATGCCATGATAAAATGTACCTAAACTAAATGCAATTCTAAGTAGATAGGCCTGAATGTGTGAAGGATCTATCCACCCCCCAGACTTGAACCATACACCGTCCACGGTGTAGACTTTCGCCCAGAAGAGTAGAATAAAAAATAACGTATGAAAAGAACCAGTAAAAGGGTAGAGAAGGCTTAGCTCTGCGAAATTCGTTCACTCGCAATGAAGTGAACTCACGTCAAACGCCAGAACTCTCACACACTCTGTGAACTGGAATCTATCCAATCGTCGTCTCTCGAAAACTGATACTCATCTCTCATGTGTCGGTATGAACGCTCATAGAACAATAAACGTTACCTGAAAAAAAAATTGAGGCTCGCATATAGATAAATAAGTCCAGAGTATGCAAAATCAGACCCCCCCCCCCCAACAATACATCCGAAAGGCCTACTACATCTCTACTTAGAAAAGGGAAGACCTACCTGAATTATGGTCTAGTCATCAGCTGGTGCATCGTCTCTGTCGTCCTCCATGGGGCGGTTGCTCATCTGGGAATAGTCGGTTGCGGAACCCGTGAAACTCCCCGTATAATGCATCATGCTGTATTCTGAGTGCCTGCATCTGATCAACCAGCTGGGATGAAGTCCCGCACCATCTGGTGTACATGCTCGTCATCTCGGAGTCGACATGGCTCCGCATGTCCGTCATAGCGCTCTTGATCGAGCTCCTAATGTCGACCACTGCTCTCTATCTACCGAACTCTTCGTATCCAGCATCGCTTGATACATGAAGCGTTGAAAGTCATCATGTGGCTGGAATGTGTATCCGTAGCTGTCTGGGCCACAAGTAGTTGGTGGCGGTGATGGCCTCGGGAAGTCTGGCTCCGGAAATGAAGTTGTGGGCGATGGCGGTGGAGATGACTGGAGCAAGTCATCGGGTAGTCGGGATGTCCCTGCCTCTGAAGTGTGGTGCTCCGAATGTGTGGGCGGTGCAGGGGGCTCGTCGTATGCGTCCTCCTCTAGACCGGATCGCTGTCCTAGTGTGAGGTCTAGTAGGAGCCCCTCTAGCGTGATGGGTGACAGATGCGTGTTTGGCAGAAGGATGCGCCTCTTGATGTTGCTACCGCGCTCATAGTACAGCCTGTAAGTCCGACGATCCTCGATATCGATGGAGGACTTCTGTCGCAGCGCTCTGATGTTTAGAGTGGAGGAGGGGCTGCATCGCGTCCTCTCGTATATGCCGGCGTTGACTCCCGCTCGTCTAGCAATCCAAGTGATCATACCTTCGACGAACACTTCGACTCCCGAGTCCGCCTGCTGGATCGAGTATAGGTGGAGTGCTACTCGGGAGGCTAGGTCAATGCGAGACATTCCCCAGTCGGACCCATTGTAAAGTGGACTCAGGGCATGTTGGATGAACTGTAGCTCCGTCTGGGATACTGACCCCGGATCTTTCCTAGCAAACAGTGTGTTAGCTAGGATCATGTGAAAATACCTGACTGCAGGGTGTCAGATCCATGTAGACTTTAGATGACTGGGTATGTAGTCGCGGGATCCTATCTCTGACCAGAACTGCCGTAGTACAGAGTCGCTCACAGATGGAAGCTCGGCCGTGTCCCTAGGTGTAACTCCAAAGATCTCAGAGAACTGAGCCATGGTGAGGTGGTAGTGACGCTCGGCTATCCAGAATGCCATATAAGCTCTGCGGGTGTCGCCGTCCTGGGGAATGTACAGTCGATATGATGCTAGAAATTCCGCCATCAGCTACCTGTATGTCGATTCGCGAGCCTCAAGGATGCTGAGCCATCCTAGTTGGTCGCATAAGCCATGGACCTGCTCGTAGAATCCTAGCTCAATGATCTCCTCGTCTGGGAATTTCGTGCAGTAGACCAAGTTGGAGAAATAGGCTGCTGACTGCTGCATGTCAGGGGTGGGCAGGCGGAAGCGAGGATCGTGGTCGCTGTCGCTGACTACATCTGTTGGAGGAGTCAGGGTCATCAATGCGTCCGCCCGTGGTTGGAAAGGGGCAAGCGGTGGAATGTGATCCTCGCGAACGTCTGATGCTCTAGATCTGGTCTTGCAGGTGGCCATCTGAAACTCAAGGCAAAGACAAGTGAGTGCGACCGGGATCGCAAATACGCGTGGAAAACGGCCCGGATATCGCACAGATACTACTCGACCGAGTCAAGAGTGCCAGGACCAAGTCAGAACGTGTTGTCAATTTACTGGATGTTGCCTCGGTCGAGTCAAAACATGACTCCGACCGAGTCAGAACATGCTCGTCACTTGAACTCCGCGTTTTGCCTCGGTCAAGTCAAAACTTTGACTCGGACCGAGTCAGAATGCTGTTCGTTCCGCCGTTCGAAAATCTGTACCAAAAACTCCCGAAATCGCCAAAAGCAACCGAAAAAACCCCCGGGTTGCCTCCCGGAAAGTGCTTCTTTCTGGTCATTAGCTAGACCGTATGTGAGCCCAGACTGGTGGTGGTACTGCGAGAGGAAGAATGCCTCTCTCATCTGCAGGGTCGGTCGGGTTATACAGCTTCAGACGCTGTGCATTTACCTTGAACGTTCCACCCGTGCCGTTGTACAGCTCAATCGCGCCGTGGTCGTAAACTCGATGGATCTTGAATGGTCCGGACCACTTGGACTTCAACTTACCTGGAAACAATCGCAAACGAGAGTTGAAGGGAAGGACAAGATCACCTGAGTGGAATGATCACTAAATAATGTGTCGATCGTGCCATTTCTTCGTTCTCTCCTTGTAGATTTTCGCGTTTTCGTACGCGTCAAGTCTGATCTCCTCAAGATGGTGAAGCTGGAGCTCGCGTTTCTCTGCACCGGTCTTCATGTCATAATTGAGCGCCTTGATTGTCCAGTATGCTTTGTGCTCGAGCTTAACCGGTAGATGACATGCTTTCCCGTAGACTAATTGGAATGGAGTCATACCAATCGGCGTTTTGAAAGCCGTTCGGTAAGCCCATACCGCATCGTCTAACTTCTGCGACCAATCCTTGCGCGACTTAGCGACGGTTTTCTCCAAAATGTACTTGATCTCCCGGTTAGATATCTCCACCTGGCCACTGTTGGTTTAGTGCTCTATGATGTACTGTTTATGAGCTTTATTTAGATACATTTGATGTATTGATACTTTCTATGGTTTATGAGAGTATTTGATTCATTACATGTTCTTACATACTAGATGTGTTATGAAATCCATGTATCATTATGAATGATACTTAACTCGCTAGTCTTGTGTCATTATGGGAATGATGACATAATAAGACTAGTATGATGTGTGATTGATGATCATATAGATGATCATAAGTATTTGGATACGATCACAATCATAGGTATTCGTTGGAGAACGGGATACTGGATTGACCCGTATGAGATTGTCACATGGACTAGCTGTTGGGATTCCTGGGATCTCATGAGCGAATCCTATTCCTAAGAGATCGATTCTAGGGTTTGCGCAGCGGATATAAAACAAAAATTTAATGAAACCCTAGAACCATGCTGCTATGATTCGTAGAAACGTTAGAACGCTTACCTCAATCGATCCGGGGCCTGTATCAACTGAAGAATTCGTCCGATCACTTAGGGAGGAAGTTTACCTCGCCCTCTACACGTATCCACACCTCGGGATGGATTCCAACGGTTGGAACTTGTCTGCTAGGACTCGAATCTCTATTCGGTTTTTGTGCACTTTGAGAAAACGAGACTTTGATTCTTTGAACTCTTTGGATCTCACCAAAAGCTCTTAGAATTCTCTGAAAGTCGGCTCCCAAAAAGTCTCTCATGAATTAGGGTTCTAATCTCTTTCTTATAAAGTGATTTAACCCTAATTTCGGTTTAATTTTCGGAAAACCGGAACCTGGAACGGACGGTCCAGAATTGCACGTGGACCGTCCGTTCCAGTAAGGCAGAACGGACGGTCTAC
>NW_010966560.1:68105-68639 GCF_000463585.1 Tarenaya hassleriana
TGCTCTGTATTGTGACAACAATGGAGCGATCGCACACGCGAAAGAACCCAGATCCCATCAACGATCCAAACACATACTCAGACGATTTCACCTTATCAGGGAAATTATAGACAGAGGAGACGTACACATTTGCAGAGTGTCGACAGATGACAACATTGCCGATCCGTTGACGAAGCCTCTCCCTTCGTCGAAGCATGAGGGTCATGTTAGGGATATGGGCATTAGATGTTTAGCAGTTCATGATTAGAGCAAGTGGGAGATTGTAGGTTTAGTGCTCTATAATGTACTGATTATGAGCTTTGTTCAGATACATTCGATGTATTGATACTTTCTATGTGGTTTTATGAGAGCCATAAATGGACCTCTGAAGCTTGCACACCATCCTCGGGTTCCTCGGATCTACAAAACCTTCGGGTTGTGTCATGTACACATCCTCGGTCATATTCCCGTTAAGGAACGCGGTCTTGACATCCATTTGCCATATCTCATAGTCGTAATATGCGGCTATGGCAAGTAGGATCCTGATGGACTTCA
>NW_010966560.1:69750-71427 GCF_000463585.1 Tarenaya hassleriana
GCTCTCGAACTTCCTCAAGTTCGATCCTACTCCCACTGACTCTTTTGGAGACGAACTCTCGCTCCATAAAAGTCGCATTCCTGGCAATGAACACTTTGTTCTCTGCCGGAATGTAGAAGTAGTAACCCTTTGTTTCCTTAGGGTAGCCTACAAATAAACACTTATCAGATTTGGAGGATAACTTATCAGCCATCTGACGCTTCACGTAAGCGTCGCAACCCCAAATTCTGACAAACGATAACGCGGGACGCTTCCCCGTCCATATCTCATATGGTGTCGTTTCAGGGCTCGTCATGTTCTAATAACATGAGTTCCTCATTCCCAGTCACGAGAAATCCATATCTCGTTGGCTCTTGGCGAATCTTGCCTGATCTCCGAGGTTCACTCGTCAAAGGTTGAGTCACAACGGGCAGTGAAACAGGTTGAACTTCTTCAACTTGTTCACTCGGCTCAGCGTCTACTTGCTGCTCTCGAACTTCCTCAAGTTCGATCCTACTCCCACTGACTCTTTTGGAGACGAACTCTCGCTCCATAAAAGTCGCATTCCTGGCAATGAACACCTTGTTCTCTGCCGGAATGTAGAAGTAGTAACCCTTAGTTTCCTTAAGGTAGCCTACAAATAAACACTTATCAGATTTGGAGAATAACTTATCAGTCATCTGACGCTTCACATAATTCTGTATGCGCTTCTCGTTTATATGGCCTAGACGACAATGCCAGAGGAAGGTCGGGTTTAAGTCGTTCGGCTTAAACCGTTTAGTACTCACGCTATAGATGGATGATGTCGAGTTCGAAGGCTGATCATTCAAGACATATAAACCATTAACTAGAAAACCATTACCATAGTAAATATCGTCTCGATAAATCATCAAACTCGAGTTCTCAATCACAAATCGAAAACCATCCAAATCCAGACATGAAATAGAAATAATGTTTCTGCTAATCGCAGGAACATAGTAACAATTACTAAGCTCTAAAACAAGTCCAGAAGGAAGATGCAAATCGTAAACGCCAACACACAATGCAGCAACTCTTGCTCCATTTCCGACGCGTAGATCCGCTTCTCCCTTAGCTAGCATCCTACTTCTTCTTAGTCCCTGCACATTTCCACAAATGTGTGAGGCACTTCCGGTATCCAATACCCACGAAGATATAGTACAGATGTTAGCTTCTATAACATGAATACCTGAGGCAGAAGCTTCACCAAGCTTCTTATCCTTCAGATCCTCCAAATAAAGGGGACAATTACGCTTCCAGTGTCCAGACACTCCGCAGTAATGACAGTCACCCTTATCAGGCGTAGAGGCTGATGAGGACCTCGGAATCCCGAGCGATGCATCAAACTATATCGTGGAGATAAAAGAACGCATGGAGCTAATGATAGCTTGGAGCGGGAGCATGGACGAAAGCTTGGAACCTACGAAACTTGGAGCTCAACCGGATCGCATGGAGCTAGGAGCTCAACCGGAGAATGACGTCCCACCCGATCACAAGGAGATCATCATCCGAGATGAGTCACGAATGGCTGTACAAAATCCGAAGCCTGCACACTTCTATTCTCGGCCCGAACCACCGTTAACTCGAGCCAAAGCACGTACTCTTCGACAACACGTCAAACATGTTCGTCTCATGCCTTAAACGAACCTTGAGTCGAAGAATGCAAGCTTATCTTCCATC
>NW_010966560.1:75585-76000 GCF_000463585.1 Tarenaya hassleriana
TCCATAAATGGATCTCTGAAGTTTGCATACCTTCCTCGGACTCTTAGGATCGACAAAGCCCTCGGGCTGTGTCATGTACACATCCTCGAGCAAATTCCCGTTAAGAAATGCGGTCTTGACGCCCATCTGCCATATCTCGTAGTCATAATACAAATCTATGGCCAGCAGAATTCGTATGGATTTAAGCATCACGACTGGTGAAAAGGTTTCATTATAGTCGTGCCTTATAGGTATGCACGATGTCATCCATGTCGGTTTTCTTCTTGAAAACCCACTTGCCTCCTTGAAGCCTGCTTCAGTCCATAAATGGACCTCTGAAGCTTGCATACCATCCTCGGGTTCCTCGGATCTACAAAACCTTCGGGTTGTGTCATGTACACATCCTCGGTCAAATTCCCGTTAAGGAACGCGGTCT
>NW_010966560.1:87013-89873 GCF_000463585.1 Tarenaya hassleriana
AGTATCATTCATAATGATACATGGATTTCATAACAGATCTAGCATGCAAGAACATGTAATGAATAAAATACTCTCATAAAACCACATAGAAAGTATCAATACATCGAATGTATCTGAACAAAGCTCATAATCAGTACATCATAGAGCACTAAACCAACACTAGCGTCATGACTTGAATCTCATGTGACGGTTCCATGACTGGATCCTAAGACCTGAGATATCTACGGAATCCAACATGAGGGGTTGCGTACTTTGATTACGTCAAACGTCCTGCGAACAGGAGGACTATAAAGGCGTGTATCAGGTACGAAACGAATCATGTGCTGGATTGTAGATAGTCAAGACGGGATTTATACCTCTCGTAAAAGAGAGAGATATCGCTGGGGCCCCTCGTGTGAGCGAGACTGTAGAAATGTGTGGCCGCACTATAGACGAACGTCGTCTATTTCAGACAGTCAAACTCAGTAAACGAGAAAGCAGTCGAATCAGATAAGGTGGCTTGTCCATGCCTTATATTCGACATATGATATCGTGATACAAAAGGATCAACAACCGGAATCATCACTGGCGTTCGTAAGATCACGAACAAACTCTATTCGAGATAGGTAGTCATAATGTCTTGCTAGAGACCGCCTATGATTTGTATATCCGGAATAGAGATTTCGGGTTATACTGCTATATCGAATGAGCCTACAGGGTCACACACGCAGGGAAGGACAAATGCACGAGAAAACGTCGAGAAATCTGGACAAGAGGTCCGGACCGTTCGGTCTAGGAGTGGACCGAACGGACCAGAGCATCTAGTCCGAATGGACCAAATTGTTGGACCGAACGTACTAGAGAGTCCAGTCCGAACGGACCAAGTGTTGGACCGAACGGATTGACCCGTCGGTCCGAACGGACCTAGTTATGAGACTAGTTCGAACGGACCAAGTGTCCAGACCGAACGGACTACTAAGCAGTCCGTTCGGTCTGGGTTTCAGATTTAATTTTAAAATCCGGATCTAGGGTTAATCACTTGAATAAGAGGAGATTAATAACCCTAACACTATGGAGCCGAAAAAGAGAACTTCTTCAGACCTTTTTGGAGAGTCTAGAGGGTTGAAAAAGTGATAAAAATCTCGTTTTCTCAAAGCACATCATCGAATAGAAGATTCGAGTCCTAGCAGACAAGTTCCAAAGGTTGGAATCCATCCCGAGGTGTGGATACGTGTAGAGGGCAAGGTATTCTTCCTGCCTACAGTGATCGGACGAACATATCAATTGATACAGGCCCGAATCGATTGAGGTAAGCGTTCTATCGTTTCTACAAGATCATGCATGATAGGATTTAGGGTTTTATCAAAATTTTTGTTTTACATCCGCTGCGCAAACCCTAGAACTGATCTCTTAGGAATAGGATTCGCTTATGAGATCACAGGAAAACCCAACAGTGGTATCAGAGCCTGGTTGCTCTGCATGATATTGTTAGAACCCGATCACGCACGTTATAGGATTTGAATTGTTTTAATCCGTGTTTGCTTTGATGCTATGCATGATTTGATTATGGATCTAGAGTAGATTTTCTGTTCATTGTTACATAGTGTGCAAGAGGCTTCTGTTATGAGTTCACAGGCGAAAACCGGGAGGAAATCGGATCTGAATCGGACCGAAACAACGAAGAACGTGATCTGATCGCGTTTTTCCGCCTAGACCGAATGGTCTAGTCTCCTGGACCGGACGGTCTAGGGTTTGTCGTTTCCCTGGACTAAATGACCCAGTCCGTTCGGCCCAAGATGTTGGACCGAACGGGCTAAGGTGTGTAGACAGAACGAACTGCTTAGACAGTCCGTCCGATCCAGTCCGTCCGATCTAGGTCACTAGTCCGAGAGAGAAGGTCTGAAAGGGCAAGAGTCCGGACCATTGTCTGGACCGAACGGTCTGGAGAGTCAGACCGAACAAACTGAAGAGTCAGACCGAACGGACTGACCATTCCAGACCGAACGGACCGAACTTGACCCGAAGACCGAACCGCGTAGACCGATCGGTCTAGGCCTAGACCGATCGGTCGAGGTCCCGAAGCTTCACCAAAATTTGATTTTTTGTATCGGGATCTGGTTTGAGCAATTGTTGCTTAAAACCGATCAACTGTGATTCAGAATAACATGATTCTTTCTTATGGATGGTCCATAGTGAATGAATGTATGTAACTTAATCAAGATATTATATATGTTTGATTGAGTGGGAGCTTCGGGATTGGGATTGTATAATCGATTGGGTTGTCCATTCGGATTATGAACAATCGTTACACAGAAACCGATTAGATCTAGAAGCTTTACGAGTAAAGCACTTGTCAAGGCCTCGATCGTATGTGTCATGGACAATGCCAAAGCTGGGTGTGCCATGCTATCTTGGTGAGGCAAGATGGAGAAATGGTGGTTCTCATAGCTTGAAAGTAGATGCTTGATCTAAGTGTGGTTTCGAAAATCCCTTATTTATGTAATGCTAAGTGTATACCTCCCATCACTAGAGCGCCTGTCAAGGCATCGATCGTCCGTAACGCGGGTCATGCCAAAGCTGAGCGTGCCGGACTATCTTTGTGAGGAAGGGTGGGAAATTGTGGTTCCCACAGCTTGGACATTGTTTACCTTAGGTTAAGTTGTCAAGTTTTGACTTGAGACTTAACGGTACAGATGAGATGAGTATACAATGATATTTGATATCATAGTCTCATAAAAGGATCTGAGAGTCACATTGGATGTGATTGACATTAGATGTCTACCTAAATAGCATAAAGATGGGTGTGACAGTCCATTCTTATGCGAAATATGGATCTTAGTCCCATATAGAAAATTATTATAGGGTTATTTTTCTATATGGG
>NW_010966560.1:90386-90621 GCF_000463585.1 Tarenaya hassleriana
ACCACGTACGAAGAGACGAGAAAAAGACGGAGAATTGTTGAAAAAGTTGCCTAGACCGACCGGTCCAGAGGCGGACCGAGGGTCGGACCGAACGGACTGAACACGCGAAGAAAAACCAGAAATCTAGTCCAGACCGTCCGGTCTAGAGCCAGACCGTCCGGTCTGGAGAACAGCGGATGCAAGTGGCCAAGTTGCCACTTTCAGGCCGACTTCTCTCGCGGTTTCGGGGCCCCTC
>NW_010966560.1:90725-96258 GCF_000463585.1 Tarenaya hassleriana
TCGAGAGCCAGCCCGTCCGGTCTGGAGAACAGCGGATGCAAGTGGCCAAGTTGCCACTTTCAGGCCGACTTCTCTCGCGTTTTCGGGGCCCATCGGCGGCCAATCGCCGCCCAACCCCGTCAGAATGTTGCAGGCTTGAAGTTGGGCCTGGGCTTGAGCCCAAGTCGCGTTTCCTTTCGCTCATAAACAGAGCACAAGCTCAGCACTTTACCATTTTTGGAGGAGTTGCAGAAAAACAGAACAGAAGAGAAAGAGAGAGAAAAGAGAAGAAAGGGGGAGAAGAGAGAGGAAAAGGGGCTCGGGGAAGCAAGGAGGGCTGCCCAAGAGTGTCTAGGAGAGGTTTCGGCGAGAAACAGACCGGAAAACGCCACGAAAGCCAGCCAAAACAGATCTGAGCCGAAACAGAGGTGAGTGGATCGAGTTCCATCTGTGTGAGCTCGTTCTGAGCGTGCTATTTGTTATTTCGATGATTTGTTGATTGGATTAGATAGAGGACGTTTCAACGGACATTTAACAACAAACGCACTAAATTTGGTTAAGAAACAAGTGAGATATGGTCGATTGAAGTTGGACAAAAATTTGGAAATCGCGAAATCGCGATCTGTTCTTCGTCCAGCCTCTAGACGACCGGTCTGGACCCGAACCGACCGGTCCAGACCAAAAATCAAGGTGAATGGCACGGAACACCTAGACCGACCGGTCCAGGCCCTGGACCGACCGGTCTAGGCCAGAATAAGAGGAAAATGACTCGGGATGAACCAGAAGATGTGGACCGACCGGTTTAGACCCGAATTACGATGAAAATGGACCGAATGGTCCCGAAAAAGGAACAGAGACGCAAGGATCGACCGATCCAGGATACAAACCCACCCTTCGGCAAATCATTGATTAGTTACGTGTGAGACACCCCTAGTCATGGACTTGATTAGGGTTATGGCTGGACCCTATGGTGGACTCCATACGGGTATGTTCGTATTTCCGTTGTGTCATGGACTTGACATCGGGGTCACGCGAGTGACAGGCGCAGGAGACGCGCGTAGTGGCATGTGATGCGATGGCAAACGTCACGCGAGTGACGGGCGTGTGAGACGCTTCTAGTCATGTTGATATGACTAGGATCTGTGGCCAACCCTATGATGCGATGTCATATGGGTATGATTGTGTTTGACATATTTGTGACTGATGTGATGTGGTTATACATGGATATCATTGTTGTTTGTTGGTTGTGAATTATCGAATTAACACCGTTCTCGAGAACGGGTTTACCGGGTTCAACCCGGGCTACTCACTAAGCAGTTGTGCTTAGTCCTCGTGGTTTACATTTTTCAGATCACGAGGATTACGCCTAGCGCACCCGGCAGACGACGACCTGAGAGAGGCAGCATCATGTACGGGATTTACATTTTGGGTTACGGGACTTGTATTTCCCGCATTTTGTACGGTTAATTATAACTATTCGGACATGTGTTATTTTGCGATACTGATCGCCTGTTGTATTTTCCGCTGCTTACTCTGGTTTGATTAAAAATGTTTTTGGATTTCGTGATTTTGCTTCCGCTGTTGGGTTCCCTTCGGGTTCCTAGCATGCGATCTCATCGATCTAGGGTTTGGATTCTAGGTTTCACGCAGCGGAAGGAAAGATCTAAACCTAGCTAAACGTCACACAAAACCAATTGTGCAATAACCCGAACAATCGTGTATATCGTCGTGGGATTCGAATACTTACCTCGTTCTTTCAAGATGTGGAAGTATCAATCGATCCAGGGCCTGTTTTAATCACCAAGAGTTGAAAGCACAACCCCTCTACATGTATCCACACCGACGGGATGAATTCCAACACTTTGGAACGTATCTGCTAGGATTTGTGAAGAGAAAACCGATGTCCTTGACTTGAAATCGATATTCCAATCTCTATAACTCAAAATCAAGCTTCTCTAAGCTCTCATCAGAATCTAGGACGTCTGAGGTTCTTATTTTAGGGTTTGTGGCGGCTCTCATATTAATTAGGATTGCCCAAAACCCTTAAAACACGAAATAGGAAATCTGCCCGAAAGTCGGACCGTCCGGTCTAGGTCTTGGACCGGACGGTCTGGCTTTCCACGTGGAACGGACGTTCCGCTGTCCCTCGCAGAACGGACGGTCTTGATGCCTGGGCTACCTGTTTCGCTGATCATGTATAATCGGGGAACGGACGGTCTGGCACTTGCGGAATGGTTCGTTCGTTCCTCAGCAGAACGAACGAACCAGCATGGCTGGACCGTCCGTTCCAGGCCTGGAACGGACGGTCTGGCCTTCTGGAATCCTTCCAGTTTGTTCCGTGTTTCCTTTCTCGCGTCGCTCTCTTCACGTGTGATCCATCCCTAATGGTGTGTGACCCTGTAGGCCCATTCGAAGTGGCAGTGGCTTCGGAAACCCTTTTCCCGAACCACAAGTCATGGTTAGCCTCTAGCAAGACGCCATGACCACCCACCTAGAATAGAGTTAGAGGTGATCTAACAAAGCCAGCATTAGTTCGAGTTCTGATCCTTTGTCTCACGATGTCGTATGTTGAACAAGGGCATGGAATGAGCCACCCTTCTAGTTCAACCGCTTACTCGTCTAGGCAAACCGACTGATAAAATAGATCTACATTCATCTATAGCGTGGCCACGAATTTTCACAGTCCGATTTCCACGAGGGGCCCAACGACATCTCTCCTGCGTAGGAGGTGACAAGTCCCGTATTGCATGTCTACTATCTGCATATGATTCGTGAACGTATCTGAGCAACGCCGTTATGATCATCCGGTTAAAGACGACGTTTGACGCAGTCAAGACACGTCACTCCTCATATCAGATACTCTAGACATCTCAGGTCTGAGGATCCAAGAACGAACCGCTGTATGAGATTCAAGTCATGACTCATGTCCATGTGACAATCTCATGCGGGTCATCCAGTAACTCATTCCAAACGAGAACCCATGATTGTGATTTGCATCTAATGCATATGATCATAATCATCTATCACACATCATGCTGGTCTTAATTCATCATTGTTCCCACAATGATAACTGACCAGGGAATTTAGAATCATCTGCAATGATTCAAGGATATTTACCGTAATATAACAAACATGCTAATCATATAACGGGAAAAGTAATGCATTCATAAACCAATGAATCAATACATAGTCAAAATGTCATATCACGGATCATCCTAGAGCATCACAACCAACAATCTCCCACTATGCTCTATGATCTATCCTACAAGCATCTAATCCCCATACCCACAACATGACCATCATGCTTTGACGAAGGGAGAGGCTTCGTCAGCGGGTCGACAATATTATCATCTGTCGACACTCTGCTTATCTTCACGTCTCCTCTGTCGATGATTTCCCTAATCAAGTGAAATCGCCTAAGTATGTGTTTGGATCTCTGGTGTGACCGGGGTTCCTTTGCCTGTGCGATCGCACCATTGTTGTCACAATACAAGTCAATGGGATCTGCAACGCTAGGAATGACCCCCAGGTCTCCCACAAATTTCCTGATCCAAACAGCTTCTTTAGCTGCATCCGATGCTGCTATGTACTCGGCTTCTGTAGTCGAATCTGCAACGGTTGGTTGTTTGGAACTCTTCCAACTAATAGCCCCACCGTTTAGACAGAAAACGTAACCTGACTGCGATCTGAAGTCATCTCTGTCGGTTTGGAAACTAGCATCGGTATAACCCTTTATAGCGAGCTCGTCTTCCAATCCGCCATACACCAAGAACAAATCCTTAGTCCTTCTCAAGTACTTAAGGATGTTCTTGACCGCAATCCAGTGAGCCTCACCTGGTGTAGACTGATATCTACTAGTCATACTCAATGCATATGATACATCCGGACGAGTACATAACATGGCGTACATGATGGATCCAATTGCCGAGGCATATGGAATCCTACTCATGCGCTCTTGCTCATCCTGTGTCCTTGGACACTGAGTCTTGCTAAGAGCCACATCATGTCCCATTGGCAAGGCACCCCTCTTGGAGTCTTGCATCTTGAACCGATTCAAGACCTTGTCAATGTATGTACTCTGACTTAGACCAAGAAGCCTTCTCGATCTATCTCTATAGATCTTGATTCCTAGAATATAGGCGGCTTCTCCTAAGTCCTTCATCGAAAAGACCGATCCTAGCCAGGATTTTACTCCTTGCAAGGTAGGAATGTCATTTCCGATGAGCAATATATCATCCACATAAAGTACAAGGAAGACCACTGCGCTCCCACTGACCTTCTTGTAAACACATGGCTCATCTTCGTTTTGCAGGAAGCCAAACGTTTTGACTGCCTCGTCAAATCGAAGATTCCAGCTCCTCGAAGCCTGCTTCAGTCCATAAATGGATCTCTGAAGCTTACACACCTTCCTCGGACTCTTAGGATCGACAAAACCCTCGGGTTGTGTCATGTACACATCCTCGAGCAAATTCCCGTTAAGGAATGCGGTCTTGACGTCCATATGCCATATCTCATAGTCATAATACGCAACTATAGCCAGCACAATCCGTATGGATTTAAGCATCACAACTGGTGAAAAGGTTTCATCATAGTCTATACCATGAATCTGCCGAAACCCTTTCGCGACGAGTCGTGCCTTATAGGTATGCACGATGCCATCCATGTCGGTTTTCTTCTTGAAAACCCACTTACATCCAATGGTCTTAATACCATCGAATGAATCGACCAAAGTCCACACTTTGTTGTCGTACATGGATTGCATCTCAGACTCCATGGCCTGGTGCCATTTCTCGGAATCGGAACTCGCCACAGCCTCTGAATACGACGTAGGCTCGTCATGTTCTAACAACATGAGTTCATCGTTTCCAGTCACAAGAAAACCATATCTTGTAGGCTCTTGGCGAATTCTACCAGATCTCCGAGGTTCACTAGGAGGTGCTGTCTCAACAACTCGTGATACAGGTTGGACTGTTTCGACCTGTTCGTTCGGTTCTTCGACTATTTGTGGTTCTCGAACTTCTTCGAGATCTATTCTACTCCCACTAACTCTCTTGGAGACGAACTCTCTCTCCAAGAAAGATCCATCCATCTGAGAATAAAGTGTTTGTTGCTCGGAATGGATCTTTCTTGGAGAGAGAGTTCGTCTCCAAGAGAGTCAGTGGGAGTAGAATAGATCTCGAAGAAGTTCGAAAACCACAAATAGTCGAAGAACCGAGTGAACAGGTCGAAACAGTTCAACCTGTATCACAAGTTGTTGAGACAACATTCATAAAGATTTGGGGATGTGACGTTTACGTGAAACGTCTGGCTTCTGATAAGCTATCCGCCAAATCTGATAAATGCATATTTGTGGGTTACCCTAAGGAAACTAAAGGGTACTGGTTCTACAACCCATCTGATTCAGTATAAGCGCTGCTGTTTCCAAAGCATATCCCCAGAAGGATTTAGGAAGATCGACCTGACTAATCATAGACCGTACCATATCTAATAGGGTCCGGTTCCTCCTCTCAGACACGCCATTCCACTGTGGCGTTCCAGGTGGAGTCAGCTGTGA
>NW_010966560.1:96754-100247 GCF_000463585.1 Tarenaya hassleriana
TTTTGATCGAACAATTGTTGTGTTGGATCGATTATCAGAATCGGAATCAAAGCCTCACTTAAGACCAAGCTTGATGACAATCCAGAATTCAGAGTTTTGATTGTGCAATCGTTGTCTCGAATCAAATATCTGAATTAGGATAGTGAAAGGGTTCTGGATTGTCTACTTCCTCGCAGTCCCTGCACATTTGTACAAATGTGCGAGGCACATCCGGTATCTAATACCCATGATGAAGAAGTACATAAGTTGGCCTCTATAACGAAGATACCAGAAGTTGAAGCTTCTGCAAGCTTCTTCTTCCTTTGATCTTCCAGGTAGAGTCTGCAATTTCTGTACCAATGCCCAATGGCATGACAGAAATAACACTCTTCCTTCTTGGGTTTGGACTTAGGCTTAGTGACAACACTTGTCAATTTCCTTTTGCCCTTACCTTTGGAACGTTTCCTCTTGCTGGAACTCTTTCCAACAATCACCATATCATTCTTCCCTTGGCTCCCAGCTTTCTCTTGGAATGACATATTCAACTGATCATCCATCAATGAATTGTCCATGTCATCTAATTGCTCACGCAATTCCGAAGACATCTTTCCAAGCATCAAGCTGGACACGTCCAGATCATTATCCTCATGCTTCCAATAAGCATCAATGATCGATCCAGAAGCCTTGGTTAGAGGCTTATCCTTCATAAGGATAGATCGCATGGTGAGATTAACCAGATTCCTGCAACAGATATACACTACAGAAAAAGACAAACAAACAGACAGAAAATATGCAAGTCACTTAGTACACTTACTATCACAGATAATAGATGCAATATGACAGGCTCCCACTAAGAAAAACACCCTCAATGAGTTTCCAAGTGAGCTAGGATCCATATTTCACATGCTTTTGAGTCAGCTAGGGCATGACGCTCGAAACCATGCTATTTAGGTAGACAACACTTTGTCAATCACATCCTATGTGATTCCTATATGTGTATGGGATAGTGATACGCTATCACTGCATGTTCCTCATCCCATCCTTACCATTAGGTCCAAGTCCGACTTGATAACCCAATTCAAGCTCAACCATATTTGAGCTATGAGAATCACGATTTCTCCATACTGCCTCACCAAGATAGTCAGGCACGCTCAGCTAGGGCATGACCCGTAACCATGACGATCGAGGCCTTGACAGTTGCTCTACTAATGGGCGGTAATAGCTTGAGATTAAAACATGAGGCTTCATTTGTCTTGAACACCAGGATACCTTGACTGAATTCAAGTCATTCCAGTCAAGTTGTTCTGATCAACTCGGATGAACTACTCTTAGTTCGTTTGAGTCGTCTATATATAGAATCTCTTGGCCAAACAACATTTGTTTGCCTTAGATTCGATACCAGAACCCTTTCACTATCCTAATTCAGATATTTGATTCGAGACAACGATTGCACAATCAAAACTCTGAATTCTGGATTGTCATCAAGCTTGGTCTTAAGTGAGGCTTTGATTCCGATTCTGATAATCGATCCAACACAACAATTGTTCGATCAAAATTCTGAATCTTCGGAATCCCACATTGTCCGAGGTCCAGACCGACTGTCGGTTTAATTTTGGAAAACCCCGAAGATTGGAACGGACGGTCCAGATAAGCACGTGGACCGTCCGTTCTAGCAAGCCAGAACAGACGGTCTGCCTCTAATGGTCTGTCCGTTCCCAATCATCATGGAACGGACGGTCTGCCATTCGTGGACCGTCCGTTCCAGACCTTCTGGAACGGATGACCGAATGCAGACCGACCCCGAAGACCGAACGTTCCAACAGACCCAGAACGGACGGTCCAAGGACCAGAACGGACGGTCTGTTGAGCATAATCCGAAATCCTCTTTGATCACCGGTCCAGACCGATCGGTCCAACCCTTGGACTGGTCGGTATGACCTAATTTGACCAAAAAGGAAGAACCACCGTCATGCGTAGACCGATCAGTCTACTCGATGGACAGATTTCGGATCTCGGTTTCGGGTCCCGTAAATAAACTAGGGTTTTCATCCCCGTTTCGACGCACGTCTCGTTCCCAAAACCACAGCTCATCCATGCATCATTCAACAATCAAATTCATCAAACAAGCATAGATCTCATGTTTACATGCATTCTAACCATTAAAACCATGAAAAACATGCATAGATCTATAGTCTACATGCATTCTAACAATTAAAATCATGCAAAACTGCAAAGATCTATTATTCACATGCATCTTAACAATTAAAATCATGCAAACGAGCAACATGCACGGCGATATACAGGTAACCAGGCTCTGATACCACTGTTGGGTTCCCTTCGGGTTCCTAGCATGCGATCTCATCGATCTAGGGTTTGGATTCTAGGTTTCACGCAGCGGAAGGAAAGATCTAAACCTAGCCAAACGTCACACAAAACCAGTTGTGCAATAACCCGAACAATCGTGTATATCGTCGTGGGATTCGAATACTTACCTCGTTCTTTCAAGATCTGGAAGTATCAATCGATCCAGGGCCTATTTTAATCACCGAGAGTTGAAAGCACAACTCCTCTACACGTATCCACACCGGCGGGATGAATTCCAACACTTTGGAACGTATCTGCTAGGATTTGTGAAGAGAAAACCGATGTCCTTGACTTGGAATCGATATTCCAATCACTAGAACTCAAAATCAAGCTTCTCTAAGCTCTAATGAGTGTCTTGGACGTCTGAGGTTCATTCTCTAGGATTTGTGGCGGCTCTCTCATTAATTAAGATTGGTCGGACCGTTCGTTCCATACCTGGAACGGACGTTCTGACTTTCTACGTAGAACGGACGTTCCGTAATTCAACGTAGAACGAACAGACCAGCATGGCTAGGCCGTCCGTTCCAGGCCTGGAACGGACGGTCTGGCCTTCTGGAACCCTTCCAGTTTGTTCCGTGGTTCCTTTCACGCGTCGCTCTCTTCACGTGTGATCCATCCCTAATGGTGTGTGACCCTGTAGGCCCATTCGAAGTGGCAGTGGCTTCGGAAACCTTTCCCGAACCACAAGTCATGGTTAGCCTCTAGCAAGACGCCATGACCACCCACCTAGAATAGAGTTAGAGGTGATCTAACAAAGCCAGCAATAGTTCGAGTTCTGATCCTTTGTCTCACGATGTCGTATGTTGAACAAGGGCATGGTATGAGCCACCCTTCAAGTTCAACCGCTTACTCGTCTAGGCAAACCGACTGATAAAATAGATGTACATTCATCTATAGCGTGGCCACGCATTTTCACAGTCCGATTTCCACGAGGGGCCCAGCGACATCTCTCCTGCGTAGGAGGTGACAAGTCCCGTATTGCATGTCTACTATCTGCATATGATTCGTGAACGTATCTGAGCAACGCCGTTATGATCATCCGGTTAAAGACGACGTTTGACGCAGTCAAGACACGTCACTCCTCATATCAGATACTCTAGACATCTCAAGTCTGAGGATCCAAGAACGAACCGCTGTGACAATCTCATGC
>NW_010966561.1:0-207 GCF_000463585.1 Tarenaya hassleriana
GGTATGTTATCACAATTAACTCCTCCTGGAATACCACAGTGTAACGACATGTCTGAACGGAGGAACCGAACAGTGTTAGACATGGTTCGGTCGATGATGAGTCAGACAGATCTTCCGAAGTCCTTTTAGGGCTATGCTTTAGAGATCGTTGCATACTTGCTGAATAGGAGTCCAACGAAGGCCGCTGAAACGACACCATATGAGATA
>NW_010966562.1:0-819 GCF_000463585.1 Tarenaya hassleriana
TCTCCATACAGTCAACAATTCGAGGCAAATAACCAGCCATGCCCGATGAGTTGGTCGATTACTGACTGATAATAATATTAACTTCATAACTTCCAGAAAACATGTCAAAATAAATCTTTCTTTATATCATTAGAAAGCTTTTTCTAATATCTATGCATAGACACTATAATCGCGCAGATCTAATATATGAGCAAAAAGTTATGAGCATATTTAGACAACACATTGACAGAATCCCTACATATCGATAAAAATCCGTATATATCTCTCGATGGATAATCCGATGATCTGAAAATCGACCCAAACTAATATGCATCATCCGATAGATGATATGATAAGTTAGAAGTCAACTCAAATCGCTAGTTATCTCCATACAGTCAACAATTCAAGGCAAATAACCAGCCATGCCTGATGAGTTGGTCGATTGTTGACTGATAATAATTTTAACTTCATAACTTCCAGAAAACATGTCAAAATAAATCTTTCTTTATATCATTAGAAAGCTTTTCCTAATAGCTACGCATAGATACTATCGCGCAGATCTAATATATGAGCAAAAAGTTATGAACATATTTAGACAACACATTGACGGAATCCCTACATATCGATAAAAATGTGTATATATATATCGGTGGATAATCCGATGATCTGAAAATCGACCAAACTACTATGCATTATCCGGTATATGATCTGATAAGATATAAGTCAACTCGAATAGCTAGACATCACCATATGGTCAACAATTCGAGGCAAATAACTAACCATGCCCGATGAGTTGGTCGATTGTTGACTAATAATATTATTAACTTCATAACTTCCAGA
>NW_010966563.1:0-819 GCF_000463585.1 Tarenaya hassleriana
ACGTATTGAGCGTGTTTTTGTTATAAGGAGAGCATCTGGAAAAATGATAAATTCTACCCTATACCAATGTGTAACATAAAGTGTAATAGAACATTAGGGTTTCGTTTGGGGGAACATGCATTGCTACACAAAATAAGGTGCTAAATTTAGATAGCTGCGATTATTATTTACTTATCAAATTTGTTATACGAGGTGCTTATTAACATTTTCGTGGTTCACAATTGATTAATTCGCCAAATCAGAGAGTTTGAAGAGTTTGACGTGTTTGACGAGTTTGACGAGTCAACGCGGTCAACCTGTGGTCAAAATGACATTCCGATGGTTCAAAGTTGTGTACAGGGTCTATTATAACGTATTGAGAGTGTTTTTGTTATAAGGAGAGCATTTGGGAAAATGATAAATTCTACCCTAGACCAATGTGTAACATAAAGTGTAATAGAACATTAGGGTTTCGTTTGGGAGAACATGTATTGCTACACAAAATAAGGTACTAAATTTAGATAGTTGCGATTATTATTTACTTATCAAATTTGTTACACGAGGTGCTTATTAACATTTTCGTGGTTCGCTATTGATAAATTCGCCAAATCAGAGAGTTTGACGTGTTTGAAAAGTTTGACGTGTTTGACGAGTCAACACGGTCAACCTGTGGTCAAAATGACATTCTGATGGTTCAAAGTTATGTACATAGTCTATTATGACGTATTGAGCGTGTTTTTGTTATAAGGAGAACATCTGGAAAAATGATAAATTCTACACTAGACCAATGTGTAACATAAAGTGTAATAGACCATTAGGGTTTCGTTTGGGAGAACATGC
>NW_010966564.1:0-564 GCF_000463585.1 Tarenaya hassleriana
TGGAACGGACGGACTTGTTGGGTTCCCTTCGGGTTCCTAGCATGCGATCTCATCGATCTAGGGTTTGGTTTCTAGGTTTCATGCAGCGGAAGGAAAGATCTAAACCTAGCCAAACGTCACACAAAACCAATTGTGCAATAACCCGAACAATCGTGTATATCGTCGTGGGATTCGAATACTTACCTCGTTCTTTCAAGATCTGGAAGTATCAATCGATCAAGGACCTGTTTTAATCACCAAGAGTTGAAAGCACAACTCCTCTACACGTATCCACACCGGCGCGATGAATTCCAACGCTTTGGAACGTATCTGCTAGGATTCCTGAAGAGAAAACCGATGTCCTTGACTTGAAATCGATATTCCAATCATCTATGATCTACTACCTTCTCTAAGCTCTAATGAGAGTCTAAGACGTCTGAGGTTCGTTATCTAGGATTTGTGGCGGCTCTATCATTAATTAGGATTGCCCAAAATCCTTAAAACGCGAAAAGGAAACTTTCCCTGAAAGTCGGACCGTCCGGTCTAGGTAGTGGACCGGACGGTCTGGCTTTTAACGTAGAACGG
>NW_010966565.1:0-818 GCF_000463585.1 Tarenaya hassleriana
CCTCCTCTAGCTGGACAACTCATTGGTCCGCATACATCACTATGTATCAGATCCAATAATTCTGTCGCTCTTTGTCCTTTCCCTTTGAAAGGATGCTTTGTCATCTTGCCCATTAAACAAGACTCGCAAGATTCAAGAGACTCAAAGTCAAAAGAATCCAGAAGACCTTCAGAATGAAGCTTTTGTATGCGTTTTTCGTTTATATGGCCTAGACGACAATGCCAGAGAAAGGTCGGGTTTAAGTCGTTCGGCTTAAACCGTTTAGTACTCACGCTATAGATTGACCTGCATCTAGGCGGTTCGTCATCCAAAACATAAAGGCCATTAATATGGTAACCTTTACCATAAAATAAATCACCTCTATAAATGGATAGACATTTGTTCTCAATAACAAATCTAAAACCATCCGAGTCTAAGTATGAAATCGATATAATGTTCTTACTGATAGCATGAACAAAATAACAATCATGCAACTCCAATATAAGTCCAGAAGGTAAAGTCAGATCATAATTCTCGACGGCTAATGCAGCAACTTTTGCTCCATTCCCAACGCGGAGATCTACTTCTCCTTTTGCCAATTGTCTACTTCCTCGCAACCCTTGCACATTTCCACAAATATGCGAGGCGCTTCCAGTATCTAATACCCACGACATAGAAGTAAACAAATTAGCCTCTATAACGAAGACACTAGAAGTCGATGTTTCTCTAAGCTTCTTCTTCTCCTGATCTTCCAGGTAGAGTCTACAATTTCTGTACAAATGCCCAATGGCATGACAGAAATAACACTCTTCCTTTTTGGACTTAGGCTTAGGTTCAAT
>NW_010966566.1:0-818 GCF_000463585.1 Tarenaya hassleriana
ATATGCCGATGGCTGGCGATTCGAGTCGACTTCTGAATCATCAGATCACATACTAGACGATTGATATTAATTTGGATTGATTTTTAGATCATCGGATTATTCGTCGAGAGATGGATGCCGATTTTTATCGATATGTAGGGACTAGATCAATATGTTGTCTAAATATGCTCATAACGTTTTGCACATATATTAGATCAGTGCGATCCTTTGTCTATACGTAGTTATTAAGAAAAGCTTTCTAATGACATAAAGAAAGAATTATTTAGACACGTTTTGTGGAAGTTTTCAAGTTAACAAAAGGATCAACCGACAATGGATAAACTCATCGGGCATGACTCGTTATTTGGTTCGAATTGTTGACCATATGCCGATGGCTGGCGATTCGAGTCGACTTCTGAATGATCAGATCACATACCGGACGATGGATATTAATTTAGATTGATTTTTAGATCATCGGATTATTCGTCGAGAGATAGATGCCGATTTAAATCGATATGTTGGGACTAGATCAATGTGTTGTCTAAATATGCTCATAACGTTTAGCACATATATTAGATCAGCGCGATCATGGTGTCTATACGTAGTTATTAACAAAAACTTTCTAATGACGTAAAGAAAGAATTATTTAGACACGTTTTGTGGATGTTATCAAGTTAACAATAAGATCAACCAACAATAGATAAACTCATCGGGCATGACTCGTTATTTGGTTCGAATTGTTGACCATATGCCGATGGCTGGCGATTCGAGTCGACTCCTGAATCATCAGATCACAACCGGACGATGGATATTAATTTAGATTGATTTTTAGATCATCG
>NW_010966567.1:0-349 GCF_000463585.1 Tarenaya hassleriana
GCGGCGCGTGACCTGGCCAAGACCGCCGGAACGGACGGTCTGCACAAGCGGAACGGACGTTTCGCTTGGCCTGGAACGGACGGTCTGCTTGTCAGACCGGACGTTCTGGCCCGTTTTCGTCCGTTTCTCTCGCTCGTTTCGGTCCAATCCTTCGGGTCAACTTGGTTAGGGTCTAACTTAATATTTTAGGGACATTTTTATGGCTCATATATGTTTTCCTAAAATTTGGTTTGAAAGTCGAATTTACGGGTTATTACAACGTGAGAGCATGTTCCGCGAGTTGTGCGGCGGCGTATTGGACTTTCTTGCGGTCCGTGTACGCATAACATTCAAAGATGTTGTCCATCCT
>NW_010966567.1:607-818 GCF_000463585.1 Tarenaya hassleriana
CGATCCGGGGCCTGTTTAATCACCTAGGACTAAAGTTACAGTCCCTCTACACGTATCCACACCGACGGGAAGGATTCCAAACGCTTTCGGAACCGATCTGCTAGGATCTGTGAAGTATATGAAGTGGGATCTAATCCCAAGAGCTAGAAATATGAAAGAAACGATTTCTTCTGAGTTTTTGCTCTGTTTTAGGGTTCTTTTCGTCTGTCTT
>NW_010966568.1:0-20709 GCF_000463585.1 Tarenaya hassleriana
GGAATGTGGTCTTGACGTCCATCTGCCATATCTCGTAGTCATAATACGCAGCTATGGCCAGAGAATCCGTATGGATTTAAGCATCACGACTGGTGAAAAGGTTTCGTCATAGTCTATACCATGAATCTGCCGAAACCCTTTCGCGATGAGTCGTGCCTTATAGGTATGCACGATGCCATCCATGTCGGTTTTCTTTTTGAAAACCCACTTGCATCCAATGGTCTTAATATCATCGAATGAATCGACAAAAGTCCATACTTTGTTGTCGTACATGGATTGCATCTCAGACTCCATGGCCTGGTGCCATTTCTTGGAATCGGAACACAGCCTCTGAATACGACGTCATGTTCTAACAACATGAGTTCATCGTTTCCTGTCACAAGAAAACCATATCTTGTAGGTTCTTGGCGAATTCTACCAGAACTCCGAGGTCCACTAGGAGGTGTTGTCTCAACAACTTGTGACACAGGTTGAACCGATTTGACCTGTTCATCCGGTTCTTCGACTATTTGTGGTTCTTAAACTTCTTCAAATCTATTCTACTCCCACTAACTCTCTTGGAGACGAACTCTCTCTCCAAGAAAGATCCATTCCGAGCAACAAACATTTTGTTCTCAGATGGGTTGTAGAACTAGTACCCTTTAGTTTCTTAGGGTAACCCACAAATATGCATTTATCAGACTTGGCGGATAGCTTATCAGAAGCCAGACGTTTCACGTAAACGTCGCATCCCCAAATCTTCATAAATGCTAACCTGGGACGCTTCCCAGTGCATATCTCATATGGTGTCTTCTGAACCGACTTTGTTGGACAGTTGTTCAGTATAAGTGCTGCCGTTTCCAAGGCGTAACCCCAAAAAGATTTAGGAAGATCGATCTGACTCATCATAGACCGTACCATATCTAATAGGGTCCGGTTCCTCCTCTCAGACACGCCATTCCACTGTGGCGTTCCAGGTGGAGTCAGCTGTGAGACAATCCCACAATCTGCCAGATAGTCAGTGAACTCTTGGCTCATATACTCGCCACCTCGATCAGATCGAAGCAACTTGATCGTCTTGCCAAGTTGGTTCTGTACCTCGTTTCTGAAATTCTTGAACAATTCAAGCGTTTCATAATTCGATTGATTCATAATCAAAAGAATCAAGAAGTCCATCAGAATAAAGCTTCGCAATGAGTTTCTCGTTGATGTGGCCAAGTCGACAATGCCAGAGATAGGTCGGGTTTATAGGTCGGGTTTAAGTCGTTCGGCTTAAACCGTTTGGTACTAACGTTATAGATCGACCTGTATCTAGATGGTTCATCTTCCAAAACATAAAGGCCATTAAACTGGTAACCCTTACCATAGAATAAATCGCCTCTATAAATGGACATATATTTGTTCTCAATAACAAATCTGAAACCATCTGAGTCTAAACATGAAATCGATATGATGTTCCTGTTGATGGGGTCAATGCAGCAACTTTTGCTCCATTCCCGACACGGAGATCTACTTCTCCCTTCGCCAATTGTCTACTTCCTCGCAGTCCCTGCACATTTGCACAAATGTGCGAGGCACATCCGGTATCTAATACCCATGACGTAGAAGTACACAAGTTAGCCTTTATAATGAAGATACCAGAAGTTGAAGCTTCTGCAAGCTTCTTCTTCCTCTGATCTTCCAGTTAGAGTATGCAATTTCTATACCAATGCCCATCAGCATGACAGAAATAATACTCTTCCTTCTTGGGTTTGGTCTTAGGCTTAGTGACAACACTTGTCACTTTCCTCTTGCCCTTACCTTTGGAACGCTGGAACTCTTTCCAACAATCACCATATCATTCTTCCCTTGGCTCCCAGCTTTCTCTTGGAATGACACATTCAACTGATCAACCATCAATGAATTGTCCATGTCATCTAATTGCTCACGCAATTCCGAAGACATCTTTCCAAGCATCAAGCTGGACACGTCCAGATCATCATCCTCATGCTTCCAATAAGCATCAATGATCGATCCAGAAGCCTTGGTCAGAGGCTTATCCTTCAAAAGGATGGATCGCATGGTGAGATTAACCAGATTCCTGCAACAGATATGCACTACAGAAAAGGACAAACAGACAGAAAATAAACACATCGCTTAATACTCCTACTAACACAGACAATAGATGCAATATGACAAGCTCCCACTAAGAAAATAATGAGTTTCTAAGTGAGCTAGGATCCATATTTCACATGCTTCTGAGTCAGCTAGGGCATGACGCTCAAAATCATGCTATTTAGGTAGACAACACATTGTCAATCACATCCTATGTGATTCCTAGATGAGTATGGGATAGTGATACGCTATCACTGCATGTTCCTCATCCCATCCTTACCATCAGGTCCAAGTCCGACTTGATAACCCAATTCAAGCTCAACCATATTCGAGCTATGAGAATCACGATTTCTCCATACTGCCTCACCAAGATAGTCAGACACGCTCAGCTAGGGCATGACCCGTAACCATGACGATCGAGGCATTGACAGTTGTTCTACTAATGGGCGGTAATAGCTTGAGATTAAACATGAGGCTTTATTTGACTTGAACACCAGGATACCTTGACTGAATTCAAGTCATTCCAGTCAAGTTGTTCTGATCAATTCAGTTGAACTACACTTACTTCAATTGAGTCGTCTATGTACAGAATCCCTTGGCCAAACAACAATTGTTTGCCTTAGATTCGATACCAGAACCCTCTCAATATCCAAATTCAGATATTTGATTCGAGACAATGATTGTACAATCAAAACTCTGAATTCTGGATTGTCATTGAGCTTATGTACCGAAACACTCTCATTGGTTAAACATTCATAATGTTCATCCAATGTGCATCAAAATCTCGGCTCAAACACTTGAAACGATGCAACAATTGCATCTAACAAAGTCTGATCAACTGACTCTGTCAGAGTCAACCCTTGACTCGGTCCGAGTCAGAAGCCGAAATCATCTACAGATCAATCTGAACCAAAACTTGACAACCGGACAACTTTCTGTACTGACTCTGTTCGAGTCAAAACTGGCTCGGTCCGAGTCAGAAGTCTGTGAGGCCGAGTCTGTTCATTTTGTTTGTTCTGACTCGGTCGAGTCAACACTTGACTTTGTCTGAGTCAAAACTTTGATCTGTCGTTCTGATTCTGTCGAGTCAAAACTCTGACTCTGTCCAAGTCAAAACTCTAGGAGATCTCTCGTTCTGACTCGGTCGAGTCAACACTTGACTCTGGCCGAGTCAAAACTCTGGTAGACACTTTTTGCCACGAGATCTAGGGTTTCACCCCGTTTCGCTGCGCCATCAAGCCGTCTTCGACCCCCAAACTCATCCATGCATCATTCAACAATTAAAATCATCAAACAAGCATAGATCTCATGTTTACATGCATTCTAACCATTAAAACCATGAAAACATGCAAAGATCTATGGTCTACATGCATTCTTACAATTAAAATCATGCAAACATGCAAAGATCTATTGTTTACATGCACTTTAACAATTAAAATCATGCAAACAAGCAACAGGCACGGTGATATACAAAGAATCAGGCTCTGATACCGCTTTTGGGTTCCCTACGGGTTCCTAGCATGCGATCTCATCGATCTAGGGTTTGGTTTCTAGGTTTCATGCAGCGGAAGAAAAAGATCTAAACCTAGCCAAACGTCACACAAAAACCAATTGTGCAATAACCCGAAAGAACGTGTATATCACCGTAGGATTCGAATACTTACCTCTTTCCTGAAGATCTGAAAGTAGTAATCGATCCAGGGCCTGTTTTAATCACCAAGAGTTGAAAGTACAACTCCTCTACACGTATCCACACCTAAGGGACGGATTCCAAACGCTTTTGGAACTGATCTGCTAGGATCTATGAAGTGATTAGGGTTTCCGAGACTTGAGATCGAATCCTGGGAACTAGAACCTCAAAAGAACGATTTCTCTTTTGTTCTAGATCTGTCTAGGAGTTCAGAATAACTCTCTCTTAGTTATGACGACGTCCCATAACCTTATGTTAAGTCTGAAACCCTAATCCTTGTAAAAAGGAAACTTTTCCGAGATCTGACTCAGTCCGAGTCAAAACTTTGACTCGGTCGAGTCAGAACGAATCAGTCCAAGCCCATCATCAACTTTTGACTCGGTCCATTTATAGTTGACTCTGTTCGAGTCAAAACTTTGACTCGGTCCGAGTTAAAACATCAGCCCAGCCCAAAATATTTTATGGGCATCGACTCGCATGGATTTGACCCGGTCCGAGTCAAATACTGACTCGGTCCGAGGCAGAAGGCTGAATTCGTCCCGACACTCTGATTTGATCCGAAAACCGTTTGTTCGAGCAAATCCAAGTCTTCCTTTCCGATACTTCACATATAAGTCCATCCCTAATGGTGTGTGACCCTGTAGGTCCATTCGCGTTGGCAGCAACCTCGAGAACCTTTCCCGATCTACTAGTCATGGTTAGTCTCTAGCAAGACGCCATGACCACCCACGTTGAAATGAGTTAGAGGTGATCTAACCAAGCCAACATTAGTTCGAGTTCTGATCCTTTGTCTCACGATGTCGTATGTTAAACAAGGGCATGGTATGAGCCACCCTTCAAGTTCAACCGCTTACTCGTCTAGGCAAATCGACTGATAAAATAGATGCAACTTCATCTATAGCGTGGCCACGCATTTTCACAGTCTGATTTCCACGAGGGACCCAGCGACATCTCTCCTGTTAAGGAGGTGACAAGTCCCATATTGCATGTCTACTATCTCCATATGATTCGTGAACGTATCTGATCAACGTCGCTATAATCATCCGGTTAAAGACGACGTTTGACGCAGTCAAGACACGCCATTCCTCATATCAGATACTCTAGACATCTCAGGTCTGAGGATCCAAGAACGAACCGCTGTATGAGATTCAAGTCATGACTCATGTCCATGTGACAATCTCATGCGGGTCATCCAGTAACTCGTTCCAAACGAGAACCCATGATTGTGATTTGCATCTAATGCATATGATCATAATCATCTATCACACATCATGCTGGTCTTAATTCGTCTTTGTTCCCACAATGACAACTGACCAGAGAGTTTAGAATCATCTGCAATGATTCATGGATATCTACCGAAATATAACAAACATGCCAATCATATTACGGGAAAAGTAATGCATTCATAAACCAATGAATCAATACATAGTCAAAATGTCATATCACGGATCATCGTAGAGCATTACAACCAACAACTTAATGGTACAGATGAGACGAGTATGCAATGATATTCGATATCATAGTCCCATAAAAGATCTAAGAGTCACATTGGATGTGATTGACATTAGATGTCTACCTAAATAGCGTAAGACTGAGTGTAACAACTCATTCTTATGTGAAATACGGATCTTAGTCCCATTTAGAAATTTATTGTAGGGTTATTTTTCTTTATGGGAATATAGCTTATGTTTGCATCTATGTTGTCATTGGTTGATGATGGACTAGCTGGTAGTAGATCATGGATATGTTGACATTGATTGATGATGGACTAGCTAGTAGTAGATCATTGATAGAATCTGCATTTTTGTTTTGTTCGTTCTGTTTTGTCTCTTTTTGTAGGACATGGCGTCAACCGGTAGCTGTGACAACCCGTGAATTCGACACCCATATTGAAACTTAGTAAACTCTAAAATGTGCCTAAAATGACCTAAAATATTGAATTAGACCCTAACCAAGTTGACCCGAAGGATTGGACCGAAACGAGCGAGAAAAACGGGCGAAAATTGGTTAGACCGTCCGGTCTGGGAAGCAGATCCGGGCAGAGATCGCGAGCCACCATCTATTTGGAGAGGCTCTGCACTGGTGGGAGGAAGTAGTTCGTGAGACTGCACCTGGTTATCAGTTTACTTGGGAAGAGTTCAAGGCGCGGTTTGAAGACAAGTATTGCCTGAGAGGAGACCAGGACCACCGTGGAGTTTCTCCACCTGGAGCTGGGTGATCGTACTCTAGCTGCGTATGAGGCGGAGTTCACCCGTCTACTGCGATATGGGGCACATCTGGTGCCGACAGAGAGGCTGAAGATTCAGAAGTTCGTGACTGGATTACGTCCGTATCTGCGAAGGCGGATTGAGATCTAGGAGTATCCTACATTGAGTAGGTATATCGCACGGTTGTCCAAGTTGGAGAGAACGGAACGGGAAGAGCAGCAAGAGGCGAGGAACCAAGAGAGGAGCCCTATGAGACGAGTTACGTTCACTCGCCCCTCGAGTTCTGGACAGGTGATGCAGCCCCGTGATAAGGGGAAAGCACCAGCGTTTTGACCTGTAGCACCACCACCACCAGCACTGACAGGACCACGCAGATCTTGCCCACGCTGCGGGCGAGATCATGTTGGACCATACCGCACCAGGTACACTTGTTACCGTTGTGGTCAACCTGGCCACTTCGCTAACTAATGCACCGGGGATGTAGGTTCTTCCAGCCAGCAGGGAGCCAGACCTCCACGCCCTCCACCACCACGTAGAGGGGGCGTAGCACCCCGAGTATACACGCTTGCTGCAGAGGAAGAGGTTTTGGATGACGGGATCTATTTTGCTCAGGAGACGGTCACCATTGATGTTGTGGTCGAGGGTGACCCGGAGCAGATGGATGTTGCCACCATCACAGGTATCATACATCTTCATGGTACTGCATGCCACGTTTTATTTGATACGGGAGCTACACATAGCTTCCTAAGTTTGAGTATGGCCGAAATCTTGGATGTGATGGATATGGATACGGCTGAGAGATATAGAGTACATACTCTCTCGGGAGAGATTCGACCAGTGACAAGCGTGTAACGCGGGATTCCTCTAATACTCTGTGGAAGGAATCTCTTAGCTTACCTGATTATAGTACCTATTCAGGGGTATGATCTGATATTGGGAATGGATTGGTTGACCGTGCATCAGGCACACATTGACTGCCGCCGACGGGTTATTCAGTTTTCAGATGTGGCAGGGAAGTTTGAGTTTTTGGGGGACAGAGCACGAAATCCTTTCCCGATTATATCAGCATTTCGGGCCAGCCGAATGATCAGGAAGGGAGATGAGGCGTTTCTCGTGGTAGTGACAGCCACGAAGGAGTCAGAGGTGAGGTTGAGACGCCTGTAGTTCGAGATTTTCCCGATATCTTTCCAGAGGATCTGCCAGGGTTACCACAGGAGAGAGAGGTGGACTTTTGCATTGATGTGATTCCAGGTACGGAACCGGTATCTAAGACCCTGTACCGGATGGCTCCAACAGAGATGGCGGAATTGAAGAAGCAGTTGAATGAATTGATGGAGAAGGGATTCATTCAGCCTAGTGTTTCACCTTGGGGAGCGCCTGTGCTATTCGTCAAGAAAAAGGATGGTAGCATGCGATTAGCATTGATTACCGAGGACTTAATCAGGTAACCATTAAGAATCAGTATCCATTGCCGAGGATTGATGAGTTACTTGATCAGTTGCAGGGTGCACAGTGGTTCTCGAAGATAGATTTATGCTCGGGATACCATCAGATTTGTGTGAAAGCCGAGGATGTACAGAAGACGGCTTTTCGTACACGGTATGGACATTTTGAGTTCATCGTTATGCCTTTTGGATTGACGAATGCTCCTGCAGTGTTTATGCAGTTGATGAACCGTGTATTTATGGATTACCTCGATGAGTTTGTCATCATCTTCATTGATGACATATTGAACTACTCACCGGATCGACGCAGCCATGAGAAGCACTTGCGTATAGTATTGCAGCGTTTGAAGGAGCAGAAGTTGTATGCGAAGTTCAGCAAGTGTGCTTTCTGGTTGCAGGAAGTTGGATTTCTGGGCCATGTGTTTTCGGCTCAGGGTATACAGGTAGATCCGGCGAAGATTGAGGCTGTGATGGAATGGAAGACGCCTACCAATGCCACTGAGATTCGCAGTTTCTTGAGATTGGCAGGTTATTATAGGAGATTCGTCGAGGGTTTTGCCAAGTTGGCGAAACCAATGACCAAGTTGACGGGGAAGAATGTGCGGTTTGATTGGATGCCGGAGTGTGAAGCGAGCTTTGTAGAGCTCAAGAGACGACTCACGACCGCACCCCTCTTGGCATTACCACGGCCAGGTATTCTTTATGAGGTATATATCGATGCGTCGAGACAGGGTTTGGGTTGTGTATTGATACAGGAAGGACATGTGATTGCATACGCATCCCGACAGTTAAGGAAACATGAGGAGAACTATCCGACACATGATTTAGAACTGGCAGCAGTGGTACATGCATTGAAGATTTGGAGATCCTACTTATATGGAGAGAAGGTTAAGCTCAACACTGATCACAAGAGCTTAACCTATGTGATATCGCAGAAAGATCTGAATCTTCGACAACGTAGATGGATTGAGTTGATAGCTGATTATGATTTGGAAATTGCATATCATCCGGGCAAGACGAACGTAGTCGCAGATGCCTTGAGCCGGAAGAAGATTCTATCAGCTATTCAGGTACTCTCATCTTCGCAGGAGAACATAGTTGAGTTGTCAGCTATGTTAGGACATATGGAGATAGAAGAGGATCATGACTTGAGTTTGAGGAGACGAGTGATAGCAGGACAGAGTCATGATCCGGCAACTGCAGAAGATTATTGATGAGATTAGTAGATATGGTGAGAAGGGGTACCAGATGGATGAGGAGCATGCATTGAGGCTTCATCAGCGACTTTGTGTACAGGCAGATCTTGAGCTGAGACAGGACATCTTGCGAGAGGCTCATCAGTCTCGATTGGCTATACATCCGGGAGCCAGCAAGATGTATCAGGGTTTGACACAGTGGTACACGTGGCCAGGTATCAAGAGGGATGTCGCGGAATTTGTGGCACATTGCTTGATCTGTCAGTAGGTGAAGACAGAGCGACAGATGCCAGGGAAGTTACGCGAAGAAGAATGTTGTTTGGGTGGTCATTGACCGATTGACAAAGTCCGCACATTTCATTCCGATTAGACAAGAGTATACAGTGGAGAAGCTGGCACAGATATACATCGATGAGATTGTCCGCTTGCATGGAGTTCCGAGTGAGATCATTTCTGATTGTGATCCTCGGTTTACCGCGCGACTATGGGGCGCCATTCAGAGCGCGATGGAAACTCAACTGAGGATGAGTACTGCTTATCATCCCCAGACAAACGGACAATCGGAACGAACCATCCAGATGCTCGAGGACATGTTGAGAGCTGCATTCTGGAATGGGGAGTTCCTTGGGATAGGTACCTGAAGTTGTGCGAGTTTGCGTACAACAACAGCTACCACGCCAGCATAGGTATGCCACCTTACGAGGCCTTATACGGATGGCCTTGTAAGACGCCTTTATGTTGGACGGAGATCGGAGAGCGACGCAAAACGACTGAGATTATCCGCAAGATCAAGGTCAACCTGAAGGTTGCACAGGATCGCCAGAAGTCTTATGCGGACCAGAGAAGAAGAGACTTTACAGTAGAGGTGGGCGATCTTATGTTTCTCTGAGTACAGGCGATTAGAGGGCATACACGGTTTGGGAAGACGGGGAAGCTCAAGCCGCGTTACATTGGACCCTATCCTGTGATTGCGAAGGTTGGGGCTGTAGCATACCGATTGGACTTACCTCCAGAACTCGGCCACATTCATGATGTATTTCACGCATCCATGTTGCGGAAGTACATCGCGGATCCTTCGCATATATTGCGACCACATGAGATTGAGATTACCAGTGACGTTAGAATCTGCGATCAACCACTTCAGATCATCGATCGGAAGATCAAGAGATTGCGGGACAAGGAGATTCCTTTGGTCAAAGTCAAAGGAGTCTCTGACATGACATGGGAGCCGGAGCAGGAGATACGTGACCATTATCCACATCTTTTTGGTATGTATCTTCTCTCATATCTCACCTATTGGAATTCAGGACGAATTCATTTTAAGGGGGGTAGAATGTGACAACCCGTGAATTCGACACCCATATTGAAACTTAGTAAACTCTAAAATGTGCCTAAAATGACCCTAAAATATTGAATTAGACCCTAACCAAGTTGACCCGAAGGATTGGACCGAAACGAGCGAGAAAAACGGGCGGAAATTGGTCAGACCGTCCGGTCTGGGAGGACGCAGACCGTCTGGTCTGCCTAGTTAGTCCGTTCGGTCTGAGGTCACGGAATCGAACTTCTCACGCACCGCCACCTCCTGCTTCGCCATGCAGCCGCCTCTTCCGCCTTTGGCCACCTCTTGCTTCCTCTGGGACGCGAGAAATGGCACCTAAGTCCACCCATTTCGCAGTCATTTGCCCCTCACTTCACTCTCTCACTCTCCCACAAACTCTCTCAAAAGTCTGGAAGTTTGAGCTTCGATTGAAGCTTCGATTTCGGTCGAAATTCACAAATAAACCCAGCAATCAACTCTAGGAAACCTCCCCAACAAAGCCCAAAGGTCGAATTTGAATTAGGTGAGTGTTTCGGATTAACCCCGAAAATGATAATCAAATTGAAAATGGAGATTTCTGTGTGTTGTCTGTGTATTGCATGAAATTGACCTTAGATTTGAGTTCTTGATGTTGCTAGGATCATTTTGAGCTATAGCGTGTTGAATTTGGTGCGAAATTGCGAAACCCGAAAGTCTCTGGTTTGCCTAGACCGACCGGTCCAGGTTGGGACCGTCCGTCTAGGGTTGCAGGTTCGCGAGGAAGAAAACGATCTCAGACCGTCCGGTCTAGGTCTCGAGACCGTCCGGTCCAGAGCCATCAGTCCGTCCAGTCTAGGTTTTCGGAACGCCCAATCCGGACCCTGCAGATCGTCTGGTCTAGACAGGCAGACCGTCCGGTCTCGACCCCTGTTACCCTTTTTTGGTTCGTTCAGTCGGTTCAAGCGAGATCCGACGCAACCGACCCCTGAACCCAATCAACCTTGACCTATTTCCTACCCGAATCTCACAAAACTCGAATGAAACCAACCTACGGTAAGTAAAACCTTCAGAACGAGATGAATTGGTAATCCGAGATGGTCAGAACCCAATTTGATCGGACCGGAGTATAAAAGAATAGAATGAACGTAATGGAAACGATATACCAAAAGGATAAGTAAGGACGTATGTATATATGATTAAAATATAATGATATATGCGTGTGTGTGATTGGGAAATCGGGTAGTTGGCATGGCGTCAGACTTTATTCCGGAGGGCCGGGATAGAGTTGAACGTGTGATTGTAGCGGGTGACGTGATATCCCGACGGTTTCATTGTTTGAGATCTCCTCTTTGTGATCTCCGATCCAGGTCGGGCTTCACATTGAGGAGGCATGATTGTGATTGGTTGCCTACGGGCAGAGCTTAGAGCCGATGATACACGTGATAGTCTTGAGTGATTCGGCTATCACCGGGTTGAGAAAACCCTACGGTTACTCTGTAACCGCGCCAACGTTCCACTAGCTATGCAACAGGATCGGGATTGAGTGATTCTCCCGGCAGAGACTGGCAACACATTTACCCGTGACTCGGGATTGAGCGATTCTCCCGACGAGGTTTTGCGGAAAGACTCTGAAAGACCTGAGCTCGGGTATGATGACCTTTTCCGTGGCAGACGGTCGGCGAGAGGTTGTCAGTTGTGTACTGACTTCGCTCGACATAGTCGGTGGTGGCCTGGAGAAGGCACCTGGCGCTCTGATATTGAGAGGTGACATCGATATCAGAGGGGATGGTTGATGTGTTATGTTTTATGGAGTAGGGAACTGGGTGACGTGTTTTATTGTTCCGGCGTTTGCCGAGGAGAGCGGGGGATGTGCATTGCACATGGAGAGTCCTTACCCACGGGTGTGATGCACACATGGAGATGATTTGACGGTACTGATGTTACTGAGAGACCCGATGGGTCGAGCTATGACTGGTATATATGTCCTGATCTGGTCACTGGTATATATGTCCTGAGCTGGTGTTACCAGATCCTTGCGGTGTCCTATGTGTGTGATGCACATAGAGAGGATTTGACGGATGTGTCTGATAGCTTGTCTTTCAGACTGAGTGTGTTTGATAAGTGATTACTCGTGCAATTGAATGAACTGTGTTTGATGGCATGTGGTGTGTATATATGTATACACTTATATTTACTGTGTGTATACTATTGGTTGTGTTTGGCCATTTGCAATTTGAGTATGATCTTCGGGTTTAACCCGAAGTACTCACTAAGCACGTAGCTTATGGATGTTGTTATGCAACGTTTCAGGCACGGAGCAGTATTGGCAGCGGCAGGACGAGGGTACTGGTGACGTGTGAGGAGTTTCCGGATCATGTGCTTTTCTCTTTCTCGGTCTTGTGATGTTTTGTTGTTGGCGGTGACTGTACTTTGTATTATATCGGGTTCACCGTCTTTATGTTGGTGTGTATACTACTGTACGTGGGTTTGTTAAACATATACTTGTTTCCGCTGTGTATGTATAAAAATAAAATGTTTTTAAATTCCCGCTATTTTAATATACGGTTTGAGTGTCCATGTGGCGCAATTCGGGAGCGGGGCACGGGTTACGGGCGTCACAGTAGTGTACCGAGTTTGACGATGCGATCTATCCTTGAGAAGGATAAGTTGACCAGGACGAACTTCTTAGACTGGTATCGGAACTTGAGAATTGTTCTCAAGCACGATAAGAAGTCATACGTCCTGGAAGGGGCTCTACCACCAGAGCTTGCGGCCAATGCCACGAGAGCCGTCAGGGATGCTTGGTTGAAGCATCAGACTGACGACAATGAGAACTCCTGTCTCATGTTGGGAAGCATGGCCCCGAATCTGCAGAGGCAGTTTGAGGGAAAGGGCGTGTTTGATATGATCAATCAGCTCAAGACCATGTTTGAGGAGCTAGCGCGTACTGAAAAGTACAAGACGCTGAAAGCTCTGGTGAAGACGGAGATGCCGAGAGGTAGCTCTGTCAACACCCACGTCCTCAACATGAGAGCTCATGTTGAAGAACTTGAGCGTATGGGAGTGAAGCTCGATGGAGACTTGGTCGCAGATCTGATCCTGATGTCATTACCCGAGGACTATAACCAGTTCATGATGCAGTACCATATGCACGGGATGACTAAGAGCATAGCCGAACTGCATGGGATGCTAAAATCGGCTGAGCAGGATATCGTGGTGTCCAAGACTGTGCTTGCTGTTGAGAAAAACTCCAGCAAGAAGCGGCGGGGCAAAGCCAAAAAGAAGGCGGCGAAGAAGGCAAAAGTTGCCTCTACGTCTAAGCCTAAACCCGATAAGGGTGACTGTCATTACTGCAGAGTGTCTGGACACTGCAAGCGTAATTGTCACCTTTACTTGGAGGATCTGAAGGACAAGAAGCTTGGTGAAGCTTCTGCCTCAGGTATTCATGTTATAAAAGCTAACATCTGTACTACATCTTCGTGGGTATTGGATACGGGAACTGCCTCACACATTTGTGGAAATGTGCAGGGACTAAGAAGAAGTAGGATGCTAGCTAAGGAAGAAGCGGATCTACGCGTCGGAAATGGAGCAAGAGTTGCTGAATTGTGTGTTGGCGTTTATGATTTGCATCTGCCTTCTGGACTTGTTTTAGAACTTAGTAATTGTTACTATGTGCCTGCGATTAGCAGAAACATTATTTCTATTTCATGTCTGGATTTGGATGGTTTTCGATTTGTGATTGAGAACTCGAGTTTGATGATTTATCGAGACAACATTTACTATGGTAATGGTTATCTTGTGAATGGTTTATACGTCTTGAATGATCAGCCTTCGAACTCGACATCGTCCATCTATAACGTGAGTACTAAACGGTTTAAGCCGAACGACTTAAACCCGACCTTCCTCTGGCATTGTCGTCTAGGCCATATAAACGAGAAGCGCATTCAGAAACTTCATTATGAAGGTCTTCTGGATTCATTTGAATTTGAGTCTCTTGAATCTTGCGAGTCTTGTTTAATGGATAATTAAGATGACGAAGCATCCTTTCAAGGAGAAAGGACAAAGAGCGACAGAGTTATTGGACCTGATACATAGTGATGTATGCAGACCAATGAGCTGTCCAACTAGAGGTGGTTATCTGTATTTCGTTACGTTCGCTGATGATTTCAGTCGATACGGTTATGTCTATTTGATGAGACATAAGTCTGAAACACTTGAAATGTTCAGGGCCTTCAGAAACGAAGTACAGAACCAGCTTGGCAAGACGATCAAGACACTTCGATCCGATCGTGGTGGCGAGTATATGAGCCAAGAGTTCTCTGAGTACCTGTTTGATTGTGGTATTGTATCACAATTAACTCCTCCTGGAATGCCACAGTGGAATGGTGTGTCTGAACGGAGGAACCGAACACTGTTAGACATGGTTCGGTCTGTGACACCCGTAACCTGTGTACAGTATACGGGCTGTACCACATGGACGAATAGTAATAAAATAATAATGCGGGAGCAAAAATACGAAATCCAAAAACATTTTTAAACAAACCAGAGTAAGCAGCGGAAAATACAACAGGCGATCAGTATCGCAAAATAACACATGTCCGAATAGTTATAATTTAACCGTACAAAATGTGGGAAATACAAGACCCGTAACCCAAAATGTAAATCCCGTACATGATGCTGCCTCTCTCAGGTCGTCGTCTGCCGGATGCGCTAGGCGTAATCCTCGTGATCTGAAAAATGTAAACCACGAGGGCTAAGCACAACTGCTTAGTGAGTAGCCCGGGTTGAACCCGGAAATCCCGTTCCCAACGAGAACGGTACAGTCGACATTTCCATAAAGAAAACACGTGCAATAAGTAAAACACAGTAAGCAAGTAAATAACAATCACAATCACGCCCGTATGGAGTCCACCATAGGGCTTAGCCGTAAACCCTGGTCAAGTCCATGACCAGGGGCGAATCCACGCCCGTCACTCGCGTGACATTGGCCATCGCATCGCATGCGATCGTGCGCGTCTCCTGCGCCTGTCACTCTCGTGACTACCGATGTCAAGTCCATGACACAACGGAAATACAACTAAAACGCGTCTCAAACGCCCGTCAAGTCCATGACGGTGATGGTTGAGTCCACAACCATCCACAAACACAATCACGCTTCACTCGTACGCACGAGCAAGCTACACACATGACACACAACGTGCAACATCCCCATAGTACAACCATACGTATCACGGTATCCGGTCCCTACCGAGCTACCGTTTAACGCCATGCAAATTCTACCCGCATACAATCACACAACGATCACTCGTATTTCGATATCGCACATCTCACTACGTTACGCAACGTTCTGGCGAAAACTCGGTTCGATTGATCCCATTCGCGAAGTCTTGTCCTCTGATGAGGGTTTCGTTCGCCCACGGTCAAGTCTGGTCAGGCCCGCCGGGTCAACCCCGTTGGCCGTTTCCTTTTTTCCGGTCGAATCAGGTTTTTCTCCCATTTTTCTCGGATCCTGGTCCGGCGGACCAAATTCTGGTCAGCCGAACCAGTCTTCCTTCTCCCCTGGTCCGCTCTGTCTCTTGATCAGTCGGTCCGAGAGAAAAAAACCAAGTCTGGTCCGGCGGACCAAGATTGGTCAGTCCCGGACCAGCCTGCTTCTCCCCACTCGGTCCGTCTCTTCTGGTCAGGCGGTGTGTGTCTCCTCGGAACACATCTGGTCCGGCGGACCAGGACTGGTCCGGCGGACCAGGACTGGTCCGGCGGACCAGGACGTGTTTTCTCTTGGTCCGGTCCGTTTTCTTGGTCCGGTCTGAGTTCGCGTGTTGTCCCAGTCTCGGTCCGGAGCTGACCACGCGTGGTCCGGCGGACCGGGACTGGAACTTTCTTCTCCCTCGCGATTTCTCCGATTCTGTTTCGATTTTTCTCTCCCGAATCGATTCGGGGTTGCTTCCAAATGCTATTAAAACACAGTTTGACATCCCTAAACATGTTCTAAACCTCAAACACGCAATGAAATCTCGATTTGGACCATCACACATTGAGAACAAGATCTCACAAATCCAACTCAAGCCACTCACCTTGTTCTTGAGGTTGTCCGAGCTTGTGTGCGTCCTCTGCTTCTCCTCACGCCGTGAACACCTTCAGCGCACGTTTAGAGACGTTCCCCCTTGCTTCCCCAAGCTCCCCTTGCCCTGGTTCGTCGCCTTTCTCTCCCTCTCTCCCTCTTTCTCTACTTCCTCTGTTTTGCCCGAAAATGGCTAAGGCAGAGGAATGAGAGCTGTTTATGGCGTGCGAGAGGGATCAAATGGGCTTGAGCTCAGGCCCATAGGCGAGCCTGCAGTGGGCCCCGGAATCCGGCGAATTCCGCGTTCCAAGGTGGCAACAGCGCAAGTTGCGTTCTGTCGATTTCCGGTCCGCCGGACCAACCTCCTGGTCCGCCGGACCGGGGTCAGTTTTATTTTTTTTTTCAAAACTTCTCCCAGTCCGCGCTGTCCAGTCTGAGTCCGCCTGAGCAGGTTGATCCGCCCCGGATCAAATTCTGGTCCGGCGGGCCAACCCTGTTTTCTTCTCTTTCTCTTTTTTTTTTTTGATTCTTCCCGATCCTTTCCGCGCGCGATGATCTTCGTGTCTCTCCTCGGCATTGTACCATCACTTTTTGGTGATTTCGTGATATCTGTATTTAATTATTCATTTTTAAATAATTAAATATTCGAATCGGGTTTCGGGGTATTACAAATCCTCCCCCCTTAAAACAAATTCGTCCTCGAATTCGGAATCGCATAATATCATCAATACTTTCTCGTACTCGATATCATCACCAAAACACAAACCATATTGCCACATCATCTGAAGCATAAGTCTGATACAACCGAACGTCATATAAAGGGGTTCGTACAACGCTCAAGTAAAAAGGTGCGGATAACTACTACACATCTCTGCCTCGGGTTTCCATGTCATGTCAGAGACCCCTTGGCTTCGCCACAAGACCTTCACGAGTGGCACCTCATTCGTCCGCAGCTTCTTGATCTTCCGGTCCACGATCTGGAGCGGCTCGTTGCGAAAATGCGTAGCCTCCGTAAACTCCAACTCCTGTGGCTTAGTACGTGAGAAGGGTCTGCTACGTACCTCCGCAGCATCGACACGTGGAACACGTCATGGACGTTGCCCAACTCCGGCGGCAATCCAAGACGATATGCAACCGCTTCCACTCTCGCGATCACGGGGTAAGGTCCGATGTATCGCGGCTTCAGCTTTCCGCTCTGCCCGAACCTCGCATGACCCCGCATCGCCTGTACTCGGAGAAAGGCATAATCTCCAACTCAAGCGCGAAGTCTCATCTCCGTTGATCGGCGTACGACTTCTGCCGATCCTGCGCCGTCTTTAGATGGGCGCGAATCCTCCGTATCACCTCGGTGATCTCCTCCATGATCTCCGGCCCAAACTCTCGGCGCTCGCCGATCTCCGTCCAGCATAATGGTGTCTTGCACGGTCGCCCGTACAAGGCCTCGTGTGGAGATACTCCGATACTCGTATGATGACTATTATTGTACGCAAACTCGCACAACGTCATGTACTGGTCCCACGGAGCTCCCCACTCCATAATACAAGCTCGGAGCATGTCCTCCAGGGTCTGTATCGTCCCGTCCGACTAACCGTCTGTCTGAGGATGGTATGTCGTGCTCATCTTTCTTCGTCTCCAGTGCCTCCTGTATCGCCTTCCATAGGCGTGAGGTGAACCGTGCGTCTCTGTCCGAAATGATCTCGTTTGGAAACCCATGTAGATGCACGATCTCATCAACGTAGATCTGCGCCAACCGCTCGATCGGATACTCCTGACGGATGAGAATAAAATGAGTGGATTTGATTAGTCGATCCACGACTACCCAAATGGTGTTATTCTTACTTGGTGTGAGCAGTAATCCGACGATCGAATCCCACGGCGATCGAATCCCACTTCCACTCGGGTATCTCCAGCGGTTGTAGCTTTTCCCCCGGCATCTGTCGCTCTGCCTTCACCTGTTGGCAAGTGAGGCATCTCGCTACATAGTCCGCCACATCCCTCTTGACTCTCGGCCAAGTATACCACTGTCGTAGCCCCTGATACATCTTGCTCGCCCCCGGATGTATCGCCAACCTCGACTGATGTGCCTCTGACAAAATCTCCTGTCTCAGCTCCGGATCGTCGGGCACACATAGTCGGTTCCCGAGTCGCAACGCTCCCCGCTCGTCAATGCGGTAGCCTTTGAGGCTATATTCCTCGATGTGATCCATGCATCGAGCGAGTAAAGAGTCACCGCGCTGTCCCCTGACAACGCGCTCTATCAAAGTCGGCGTCGACTCCTCGGTCGCCAACGAGAGATGTCCCAATATCGCAGTCAACTCAGCGGCGTTGCTGCGAGATGAGGTGACAGTGCATATGGCCGCTAAGATCTTCTTCCTGCTAAGAGCGTCCTCTAGATCGTAATCTGCAATCAACTCCAACCATCTTCGCTGTCTCAGATTCAGATCCTTCTGAGATATCACATAAGTCAAGCTCTTGTGATCCGTGTTGAGCTTAACCTTCTCTCCGTATAGATACGATCTCCAAATCTTCAGCGCGTGAACTACCGCTGCTAACTTCATATCATGTGTCGGGTAGTTTTCCTTGTGTTTCTTCAGCTGCCTCGACGCGTAGGCGATCACGTGTCCCTCCTGCATCAACACACAACCGAGTCTGTGCTTGGACGCGTCAGTGTATACCTTGTATAGCATTCCCGGCCGTGGTAATGCCAAGATCGATGCTGACTTCAATCTCCGCTTCAACTCTCCGAAGCTTTCCTCGCATTCTGCCGTCCACTCGAACCTGACGTTCTTCCCTGTCAGCTTCGTCAAGGGTCGAACGATCTTGGCGAATCCCTCGACGAATCATCGGTAATAACCGGCTAGTCCCAAGAAGCTCCTGACTTCTTTCACAGAAGCCGGGGACTGCCACTCCATGACGGCCTCGATCTTGGCCGGATCGATCTGAATGCCCTGGGCCGATACCACATGTCCTAGGAATCCAATCTCTTGTAACCAGAAGCTGCACTTACTGAACTTCGCGTACAACCGGTTCTCTCTCAACCACCACAATATCTTCCGCAGGTGCTTCTCATGTGTCTGCGGATCCGGCGAATAGATGAGGAGGTCATCGATGAAAATGATGACGAACTCATCCAGATAGTCCATGAACATGCGGTTCATCAGTTGCATGAACACCCAGGCGCATTCGTGAGCCCGAAAGGCATGACCATGGTTGGTCCAACAACTCATCAATCCTCGGTAGCGGGTACCGATTCTTGATAGTCACTTGGTTGAGCCCTCGGTAATCGATGCACAACCGCATACTCCCGTCCTTCTTTTTCACGAAGAGTACCGGTGCTCCCCACGGTGAAACGTTGGGGCGTATAAACCTTTTTCATTTATTCGTTCAACTACTCCTTCAATTCGATCATCTCAACCAGTGTTATCCGGTATGGAACCTTGGTGATTGACTCTGTACTCGGTAGTATGTCAGTAGTGAAATCCATTTCTCTCCTTGACAGAAATTCCGACAAGTCATCAGGAAAAAGCATTAGAAAGTCAGAGTAACCGGTGTGTCCTCCAATCTATGCTTCGGGTAATATGGAATGCCCCGTTGCTCTTCTTGATTATCTTCTTTTCGATCCTTCATATTGAACTTAAGGGGGTCCTCTACTAATGCCAATATAGATGGCGAGCAAGATAAGTCCCCCCCCTTGTCTTAAGCCTCCCACACGTGGTGGGTTGGGGTAGGTTCATTTTGGTTTTGCTATAGGGCTTCTTAGGGATTTTGGAATTAGTTCCCTAATTCCAATCCCTTAGTTTAGACATTGGACTTAATCTTAGAAATCGCTGATCTCTATTTAAGCATATAACTCTAATTGTGCCATGTTAAGTTTATTAAGCCTTCGACGACTCCAGCTCGCATCATCAATGTACGGACCTCGGAAAAAGAGGATTTTCTTCGGACACGGTTTGAAAACATTTTCGATGAAAATCATTAGGTAATGAGCACGATTTCTTCCCAAGGAAAGAACGTGGCTCTGATACCAAAAGTTGTGACACCCGTAACCCGTGTACAGTATACGGGCTGTGCCACCTGGACGAATAGTAATAAAATAATAATGCGGGAGCAAAAATACGAAATCCAAAAACATTTTTAAACAAACCAGAGTAAGCAGCGGAAAATACAACAGGCGATCAGTATCGCAAAATAACACATGTCCGAATAGTTATAATTTAACTGTACAAAATGTGGGAAATACAAGACCCGTAACCCAAAATGTAAATCCCATACATGATGCTGCCTCTCTCGGGTCGTCGTCTGCCGGATGTGCTAGGCGTAATCCTCGTGATCTGAAAAATGTAAACCACGAGGGCTAAGCACAACTGCTTAGTGAGTAGCCCGGGTTGAACCCGGAAATCCCGTTCCCAACGAGAACGGTACAGTCGACATTTCCATAAAGAAAACACGTGCAATAAGTAAAACACAGTAAGCAAGTAAATAACAATCACAATCACGCCCGTATGGAGTCCACCATAGGGCTTAGCCATATACCCTGGTCAAGTCCATGACCAGGGGCGAATCCACGCCCGTCACCTGCGTGACGTTGGCCATCGCATCGCATGCGATCGTGCGCGTCTCCTGCGCCTGTCACTCTCGTGACTACCGATGTCAAGTCCATGACACAACGGAAATACAATCATACCCGTATGGAGTCCACCATAGGGTCCAGCCATATACCATAGTCAAGTCCATGACTAG
>NW_010966568.1:21716-24603 GCF_000463585.1 Tarenaya hassleriana
AATGGCTAAGGCAGAGGAATGAGAGCTGTTTATGGCGTGCGAGAGGGGTCAAATGGGCTCGACCCAGGCCCATAGGCGAGCCTGCAACACCCTCGAGGCGTGGAAGGCGACTGGGCAGCAAGTGGGCCCCGGAATCCGGCGAATTCCGCGTTCCAAGGTGGCAACAGCGCAAGTTGCGTTCTGTCGATTCCCGGTCCGCCGGACCAACCTCCTGGTCCGCCGGACCGGGATCAGTTTTATTTTTTTTTTCAAAACTTCTCCCAGTCCGCGTTGTCCAGTCCGAGTCGGCCTGAGCAGGTTAGTCCGGCGGACCAACCCTGTTTTCTTCTCTTTCTCTTTTTTTTTTTTTATTCTTCCCGATCCTTTCCGCGCGCGATGATCCTCGTGCCTCTCCTCGGCATTGTACCATCACTTTTTAGTGATTTCGTGATATCTCTATTTAATTATTCATTTTTAAATAATTAAATATTCGAATCGGGTTTCGGGGTATTACACGGTCGATGATGAGTTAGACAAATCTTCCGAAGTTCTTTTGGAGCTATGCTTTAGAGACCGCTGCGTATCTGCTGAACAGGAGTCCAACGAAGTCGGATGAAACGACGCCATATGAGATATGGATGGGGAAGCGTCCTGCGTTATCGTTTGTCAGAATTTAGGAGATATGGTATTGACTATGATGAGACTTTTTCGCCTATAGTTATGTTGAAGTCCATCAGGATCCTGCTTGCCATAGCCGCATATTACGACTATGAGATATGGAAAATGGATGTCAAGACCGCGTTCCTTAACGGGAACTTGACCGAGGATGTGTACATGACACAACCCGAAGGTTTTGTCGATCCAAGGAACACGAGGATGGTGTGCAAGCTTCAGAGGTCCATTTGTGGACTGAAGCAGGCTTCGAGGAGCTGGAACCTTTGCTTTGATGAGATAATCAAAATGTTTGATTTCTCACAGAACGAAGACGAGGCGTGTGTTTACAAGAAGGCTGGTGGGAGCACAGTTGTATTTCTAGTGCTGTACGTGGATGACATTCTCCTTATAGAGAATGACGTTCCTACCTTGCAAGACGTTAAGTCTTGGCTAGGAACGCAGTTTTCTATGAAGGACCTAGGAGAAGCGGCCTATATTTTAGGCATCAAGGTCTATAGAAATAGATCGAGACGTCTTCTAGGATTGTGTCAGAGTACCTACATCGATAAGGTCTTGAAGCGGTTCAAGATGCAAGATTCCAAGAAAGGAACCTTACCGATGAGCAGTGGCACAGTTCTCTGCAAGAGTTAGTGTCCTACGACGCCTGATGAGCGAGAACGCATGGATAGGATTCCATATGTTTTGACAATTGGATCCATCATGTATGTCATGCTTTGTACTCGACCGGATGTATCCTATGCATTGAGCATTACGAGTAGATACCAGTCAGATCCAGGTGAGTCACACTGGATCGCCGTCAAGAACATCCTGAAGTACTTGAGAAGGACTAAGGATGTGTTCTTGATATACGGTGGGTCGGAAGACGAGCTCGTTGTAAAGGGTTACACCGATGCTAGTTTCTAGTCAGACCCGGATGACTACAGATCACAGTCTGGCTATGTTTTCTGTTTAAATGGAGGCGCTGTTAGCTGGAAGAGTTCCAAGCAAGCGACCGTTACAGATTCTACTACAGAAGCTGAGTATATTGCAGCGTCGGACGCGGCAAAGGAAGCTGTTTGGATCAGGAAGTTTGTTGGCGACTTGGGAGTCATTCCGAGTGCTGATAGCCCCATTGCTCTGTATTGTGACAACAATGGAGCGATCGCACAAGCGAAAGAACCCAGATCCCATCAACGATCCAAACACATACTCAGACGATTTCACCTAGACGTGCACATTTGCAGAATGTCGACAGATGACAACATTGCCGATCTGTTGACGAAGCCTCTCCCTTTGTCGAAGCATGAGGGTCATTTAGCAGTTCATGATTACAACATGTGGGAGATTGTTGGTTTAGTGATCTATGATGTACTGTTTACAAGCTTTACTTGGATACATTTGATGTATTGACGCATTCTATGATTTATGGATGAGTGTTTGATTCATTACATATTGTACATACTTGATATGTTATGAAATTCATGTATTGTTATGAACAATAATAAACTCCCTAGTCATGTATCATTGTGGGAATAATGATATACTAAGACTAGTATGATGTGTGATTGATGATCATATAGATGATCATAGGTATGGGATACGATCGCAATCATAGGTATTCGTTGGAGAACGAAATACTGGAATGACCCGCATGAGATTCTCACATGGACTTGCATCATGACTTGAATCTCATATGACGGTTCCATGATTGGATCCTAAGACCTGAGATATCTACGGAATCCAACATGATGAGTTGCGTGCTTTGAATACGTCAAACGTCCTACGTAACAGGAGGACTATAAAGGCGTGTATCAGGTACGAAACGAATCATGTGCTGGATTGTAGATAGTCAAGACGGGATTTGTACCTCTCGTAAAAGAGAGAGATATCGTTGGGTCCCTCGTGTGAGCGAGACTGTAGAAATGTGTGGCCACACTATAGACGAACGTCGTCTATTTCAGACAGTCGAACTCAGTGAACGAGAAAGCAGTCGAATCAGATAAGGTGGCTTGTCCATGCCTTATGTTCGACATATAATATCGCGATACAAAAGGATCATCAACCGGAATCATCACTGGCGTTCGTAAGATCACGAACAAACTCTATTCGAGATAGGTAGTCATAGTGTCTTGCTAGAGACCGCCTATGACTTGTATACCCGAAATAGGGATTTCGGGTTATACTGCTATATCGAATGAGCCTACAGGGTCACACACACAGGAAAGGACGAATGCGCGAGAAGAGACGAGAAAAT
>NW_010966568.1:24671-28730 GCF_000463585.1 Tarenaya hassleriana
CGGACGGTCCACTTAACGCAGACCGTCCGTTCTGCATAGCCGGAACGGACGGTCCACGTGTATTTCTGGATCGTCTGTTCTGGGTTTCGGGTTTTTCGAAAATTAAACCGAATAAGGGTTAAATCACCTTATAAGAAGGAGATTAAAACCCTAATTAACGAAGAGACTTTTTGAGACGTCTTTGTCAGAATTCTAAGAGCTTTTGGGTGAGATCCAAAGAGTTCAAGGAATTCTAAGTCTTGTTTTCTCGAAGCATCAAATCGAATAGCAGATTCGAGTCCTAGCAGACAAGTTCCAACCGTTGGAATCCATCCCGAGGTGTGGATACGTGTAGAGGGCGAGGTATTCTTCCTCCCTTTTGTGATCAGACGAATTCTTCAATTGATACAGGCCCCGGATCGATTGAGGTAAGCGTTCTAACGTTTCTACGATTCATAGAAGCATGGTTCTGGGGTTTATTTAATTTTTGTTTTACATCCGCTGCGCAAACCCTAGAATCGATCTCTTAGGAATAGGATTCTTTCTAGATATCCCAGGAATCCCAACAGAAAGAGGGGGATTTTGGAGATCAAGAAGGCTAGGAGAAGAAGAAGAAGACCACCATTGAAGACCATCTTGAGCATTTCTTCTCCTTTTTCCATGTTTCCTCATTTTGCTTTCTGTTTTGAAACCCTAGTTATGGAGTAGTGACCTTGTTGTGGGTGAGGGATCCCCACTTTTGTATGGACACCTAAGCTTAATCTATGATGTCTTTGAGTTTTTCTCCATGAGTTTGATGTTTTGTGCTTAATGCTATTGATTTGGATGAAACCCTAATTGATATGACCATACAACACATTGATCATAGGGATATGGGAATGATGTTTGGAACCAAATGTCAAATGAGTGAGTTATTCACATTGGGAAATGGCTTAGCTTGCTTAGGGTACATGATAGGGTATATTAATGCATCTAGAGATCATTTAGATCATTGGGAGATGGGTAAATCGATTCTCTAGGTAGTGAGTTTAAGCTGGGAGAGACAAACTCTAGAAGAAGTGCTTGAAACCCCCAATTGGAGACAAACCCTAAGACATTGTAGCATCACTAACCGTCCATGCGATTCATGAGGGATCCCGAACCTACAACGCCTCAAACCATCGTTTAAACTCGTTAATTTTACTTGCTTGCTCGATCTTCTTTTCATATTTACATTTTCACAAACACTTTGTAATCAATATTTTCCATCACCTTTGATCTAGTTTAAGAATGGATTAACACAACCTAGTCCTCGTGATCGACCTCGGTACTACAACTACCGTATACTTGCGGATAGTGGTACAAATCGGGTTACAAATTTAGAACTCGGTGCATGCGCATCAAGTTTTTGGCGCCGTTGCCGGAGACTAGGCGTTTTCGTGTTAGTCTAGATTTTTGTTAGATCACCATTGCTTGGATTCTTGCTTGGATTACTTTGCGACATAACCTTTTCATAGCACTTTCGGTTCGTTTTGTCTCTTTGGTGTGCAGCTCTTCCGGTGCATGACAAGAAGCACAACCGGTAGAGGTCAACTCGTCTTCGACCCCGAAATAGAAAAGACTCTACGCTTCGCTCGGAGACAGCATTGACAGTGGGCAATGGCCGAAGAAATGCTGAGAGAAAACAACGCACGAAGAGAACAACCCGAAATGGCCGAAGAGTTGTTGAGAGGGGCCAATGCCCAAAGAGGTCCAGCCCAAGCAGCCCCTGGAACGCTTCGAACGTACACACAACCGAAGCACACTCAGTTACTATCATGCATCAACAGGGGACCGTTGGAAGATTTCGAACTCCTACCGCAATGCATTCAAATGCTCAACAACATGAGTTTCCGTGGAAGACTCAACGAGGACCCGAATGCTCACCTTACAAATTTCAAGATGAACTGTAAAGCATTCAAGAAGGGATCGGGGATAACTTTAGAAGACGTGTTCCTTGAGACTTTCCCCTACTCGCTTACGGAGAGAGCTAGAGAGTGGCTCTATACTCTTGAGCCAAACTCTATCTCGACATGGGATGAGATGGAAGAACAGTTCCTTATGCAATACTATTCCCACACCAAGACTCAACATGCGAGGAATCGGATCAATGCTTTTGTGCAAGAAGATGGGGAGAACCTCCACGATGCATGTGAACGCTTCAAAGAATATCAAAGAATATGCCTTCACCATCGAATGGAAAGGGACTACCTTCTATCCATCTTTATCCATGGGTTGAAGGATGACACTCGGTCTTGGATTGATTCGGCATGTGGAGGTGACATTTATGACATTCCTTTCCAAGAGTTGGAAGCGACAATTACAAAACTGGCCAAAGGACGCAGCCATACGTCCAACGAGTTCAGTAGGAGAAGCTCAGTGAAGGGTGATGTGGGAGAAAATACAGCTCTTAAGACGGTGTTATCCGACCTTGCCGAGATAAAGATTCAAGTCGCCAATGCCAAGCAAGTAGCTGCTGTGGAAGACCGCAATTTAGCGCAAGTTCAACCGGGAATGTACATGGTTGAACACGAAGCGGAAGAAGCCAACTACGTTGGCCCGAATCAATACACTCATCCATCCAACTTATATAACCCCGGATTGAGGAATCATCCCAACTTCTCATACAAGAACACGACGAATGCGCTAAATCCTCAACCCGCTTTCCAATGGAACAACCTAGGAACCCCGGATTTTCAACCGAAACATCAACAACAAGGTCAAGGAAATCAAAGCTACCAAGGCAATTTTAACTACAGAGCACAACAAGCACAACCCAAAGAGCAAGATTTCGAGATAAAGGACATGCTTATGCAAATCCTCCAAGGTCTAAAATTGCAAGGTGCAACTATCGGAAATATTGAGAATGAACAAGTTATGTTCAAGAAACAATTGGAAGGAGTACAAACTCATTTGAAGATCTTGGACAATCAAGTGGCTCAACTTGCATCTGCCTCCTCATCAAGACAGCAAGGCATGCTTCCCGGTTAGAACGAGATGAACCCTCGAGAACACATCAATGCAGTGGAGTTAAGGAGTGGAAAACAACTCCTGGAGATCACTCCTCCGATGGTTGAGAAGACACCACCTCCAAGGCTAACGAGGGAGGAAAAAGGCAAACCGATAGATGAGAACATTCCTAAGGTGGTCGATCAAGAGAAAGAACCCGTCTACATTCCACCGCCACCTAAGGTACCTCCAATCCCTTTTCCTTCTCGTCTAAGGAAATTTAATGAGGAAAGTCAGTTTGGGAAGTTTGCGAAGATGTTGAAAAAGATGGAGATTACGATGCCCTTTCATGAGGTAATTCTCAAAATGCCCTCATATGCGAAGTTTCTAAAAGACATCTTGACGAGAAAAAGGGCTGTGGAAAAAGAAACAGTATCCCTTATGTTGGGTTTCCTGGGATCTCTAGAGCGAATCCTATTCCTAAGAGATCGATTCTAGGGTTTGCACAGTGGATATAAAACAAAATTTAATAAACCCTAGAACCATGCTTCTAATGAATCGTAGAAATGTTAGAACACTTACCTCAATCGATCCGGGGCCTGTATCAATCGAAGAACACGTCTGATCACGAAAGGCAGGAAGAATACCTCGCCCTCTACACGTATCCACACCACGGGATGGATTCCAACGGTTGGAACTTGTCTGCTAGGACTCGAATCTCTATTCGATTTTGTGCTTCGAGAAAACGAGACTCTTCGGTTTTCGAACTTTTTGGATCTCACCCAAAAGCTCTCTCAAACCTCTGAAAGTCGGCCCCAAAAAGTCTCTTCCGAATTAGGGTTCTAATCTCTTTCTTATAAAGTGATTTAACCCTAATTTCGGTTTAATTTTCGGAAAATCGGAACCTAGAACGGACGGTCCGGAATTGCACGTGGACCGTCCGTTCCAGTGAGGCAGAACGTGTTGGGTTTCCTGGGATCTCATGAGCGAATCTAATTCCTAAGAGATCGATTCTAGGGTTTGCGCAGCGGATATAAAACAAAAATTTAATAAACCCTAGAACCATGCTTCTAATGAATCGTAGAAACGTTAGAACGCTTACCTCAATCGATC
>NW_010966568.1:29094-42323 GCF_000463585.1 Tarenaya hassleriana
GGACTTCTGGTCCGTCCGTTCCAGACCCTTCCGTCTTGGTTTTTCCGTCGTTCTTTCTCGTGCATTTGTCCTTCCCTGCGTGTGTGACCCTGTAGGCTCATTCGATATAGCAGTATAACCCGAAATCTCTATTTCGGGTATACAAGTCATAGGCGGTCTCTAGCAAGACACTATGACTACCTATCTCGAATAGAGTTTGTTTGTGATCATACGAAAGCCAGTGATGATTCCGACTGATGATCCTTTTGTATCGCGATATCTTATGTCGAACATAAGGCATGGACAAGCCACCTTATCTGATTCGACTGCTTTCTCGTTCACTGAGTTCGACTGTCTGAAATAGACGACGTTCGTCTATAGTGCGGCCACACATTTCTACAGTCTTGCTCACACGAGGGGTCCAGCGATATCTCTCTCTTTTACGAGAGGTCCAAATCCCGTCTTGACTATCTACAATCCAGTACATGATTCGTTTCGTACCTGATACACGCCTTTATAGTCCTCCTGTTACGCAGGACGTTTGACGTAATCAAAGCACGCAACTCCTCATGTTGGATTCTGTAGATATCTCAGGTCTTAGGATCCAATCATGGAATCGTCGTATGAGATTCAAGTCATGACACTAGTCCATGTGACAATCTCATGCGGGTCAGTCCAGTATTCCGTTCTGCAACGAATACATATGATTGTGATCGTATCCAATACCTATGATCATCTATGTGATCATCAATCACACATCATACTAGTCTTATTATGTCGTTATTCCCATAATGACACAAGACTAGGGAGTTTAGTATCATTCATAATGATACATGGATTTCATAACAGATCTAGCATGTAGGAACATGTAATGAACAAGATACTCTCATAAAAAAACATATAGAAAGTATCAATACATCGAATGTATCTGAACAAAGCTCATAATCAGTACATCATAGAGCACTAAACCAACAGAACGGACGGTCTACGTTTAGTGCGGACCGTCCATTCCATCATCATAGAACGGACGGTCTGCGTGTTGTCGTGGACCGTCCATTCTGCTTCCCAGAATGGACGGACCACGCATCCGGACCGTCGGGTCTCGACCCGTCCGACTCTATTTTCCGTCGTTTTCTCTCGTGCATTTGTCCTTCCCTGCGTGTGTGACCCTGTAGGCTCATTCGACATAGCAGTATAACCCGAAATCTCTATTTCGGATATACAAGTCATAGGCGGTCTCTAGCAAGACACTATGACTACCTATCTCGAATAGAGTTTGTTCGTGATCTTTACGAACGCCAGAGATGATTCCGGTTGATGATCCTTTTGTATCGTGATATCATATGTCGAACATAAGGCATGGACAAGCCACCTTATCTGATTCGACTGCTTTCTCGTTCACTGAGTTCGACTGTCTGAAATAGACGACGTTCGTCTATAGTGCGGCCACACATTTCTACAGTCTCGCTCACACTAGGGGCCCATCGATATCTCTCTCTTTTACGAGAGGTACACATCCCGTCTTGACTATCTACAATCCAGTACATGATTCGTTTCGTGCCTGATACACGCCTTTATAATCCTCCTGTTACGCAGGACGTTTGACGTATTCAAAGCACGCAACTCCTCATGTTGGATTCCGTAGATATCTCAGGTCTTAGGATCCAACCATGGAACCGCCATATGAGATTCAAGTCATGACGGTAGTCCATGTGACAATCTCATGCGGGTCAATCCAGTATTCCGTTCTCCAACGAATACCTATGACAGTGATCGTATCCAATACCTATGATCATCTCTATAATCATCAATCACACATCATACTAGTCTTATTATGTCATCATTCCCACAATGACACAAGACTAGGGAGTTTAGTATCATTCATAATGATACATGGATTTCATAACAGATCTAGTATGCAAGAACATGTAATGAATCAAATACTCTCATGAAGACCATAGAAAGTATCAATACATCAAATGTATCTAAATAAAGCTCATAAACAGTACATCATAGAGCACTAAACCAACACCTTAGTACCGAGATCAGTACTGCAATCATGAAGCCTGAACTTCCCCCGAAAATGGCTGATCCAGGAAGTTTCTCTATCCCTTGTAAGCTAGGAACCATCGACATCGATCGAGCCTTGTGTGATCTTGGAGCGAGTGTAAGTTTAATGCCCTTGTCAATCTACAAGAAATTGAACGTCGGTGAGCTAAAACCGACAAGGATGGCATTACAATTAGCGGATAGATCGATCAAGTACCCAGCGGAAATATTAGAAGATGTACCTTTGAAGATAGCGGATGTCGTAGTGCACGTTCGGACTGGGAGATTAACTATGAAGATCGGAGATGAAACAGTTGAATTCTCACTTGATCAGAATTTGAAGCAGCCCTCGACCAATGATACGGTGTGTTATGCGGATATACTTGAAGCAACGGCGGAAGAAGTGATTGGAGAATTTTGTGAGTAGACCCTAATAGCTGTAGAAGCAAGTTTATATAGTAATTGGGAAGAGATTTAGGAGATAAGACGAGCGTTGGACGGTCAAGAAACCGAAAATGTAGTTTCTGCAATATTTCAGGCGATCCGCTTAGATTTCCGGGCGACCCGCCCATTTTCCATAACTGGTGAAGAAGTGCAGAAAAAACGGGCGACCCGCCTGAAAAATGGGCGACCCGCCCGTTTTCTCTGAGAAAAAACACTGCTAACGCGGGCGACCTGGACCAAGAACGGGCGACCCTGTGTAAAAAATGGGCGACCGCCTGAATTGTCTGAGCAATTTCGACTCAGACACTGTAGAAGCGAGCGACCGCCTGTCAAAATGGGCGATCCGCCTGAATTGTCTGAGCAAAACTGATCCAAATTCTGCAGAAGTGGGCGACCCGCCTGAAAAATGGACGACCCGCCCGTTTCCACCTGGAAATGAAGACTTGAACCTCGTAAGCATCCTCTCAACTATCAACACCATTCTTGACACGTCTCAAGGTTTAAAAGGAAAATCATGCACCGATTGGGACCCTGAACATGCCCGTCAAGTGGAACTAAAGCCCTTACCCCAAGGGCTTAGGTTGTCTTTCTCGGCTCAAACTCTTCTTATCCCATTATCATTAACGATGCATTAGATGAGGATCAAGTAGAGAAGCTCACCATGTTGCTTAGGCAATACATGGAAGTCCTAGGTTACACCTTAGGGGACATCAAGGGTCTTAGCCCCTCTCTTTGCATGCATCGCATACATTTAGAGGATGACACCAAATCGTCAATCAAACATCAACATAGGCTAAACCTGAACATGAAAGAAGTGGTCAAGAAAGAGGTCTTGAAATTGTTAGATGCGGGTATCATTTACCCGACTTCGGATAGCTCTTGGGCCTATAGGACCGCATTCAAAATGCCTATCGGGATGACTCCATTCCAACTCATCTATGAGAAAGCCTGTCATCTACCGGTCGAGTTGGAACACAAAGCATATTGGGTGCTCAAGGCACTAAACTATGATTGGAAGATCGCAGCGGAGAAGCAAGTCTTACATCTCCATCACTTGGAAGAAATTCGCTTGGACGCATATGAGAATGCACGGATCTACAAGGAGCGAGCAAAGAAGTGGCACGACCAACACATTCTCCCTCAAGCTTCAAACAAGGTAACCTCGTTCTTTTATTCAATTCCCGACTAAAATTTTTTCCAGGAAAGCTGAAGTCTAGGTGGTCGGGACCGTTTATCATAAAGAAAGTTATCTCTCATGGGGCCGTGGAGCTCGACAATGGAAAAGGCGGATCTTTCTTGGTCAATGCACAAAGGCTGAAACCGTACAATCCAGGGAGTATCAAACCAGAAGGAGGTACCTCTGTACTCTCCTTCTCTCTTATCGATTGAATCGCATGACGGTCTAGCTACTACCTTAAACTAGCATCCTCGGGTAACTCCGAGATGTACATTCTCCATTCTCCAATTCTTCTTTTTTCCATCTTAGTTTACTTTTGGGAATTCCTTTATCTTGCTTCCAAACCATTTCTCCAAGGATAACTCTAAAATGAAGCTCAATTTGCAAAGTGGAAGAATTAGAAAAAATGGGTGGCCCGCTCGTTTTCTCGAGCGGTCGCTCATTTTCTTCCCAAAATAAAAAGAGGACAAAACACCTTCTCCTACACCCTCACTCTTTTGCATTCATTTTAACTAACATAGCATAGCATTGTAGTTTCTCTCACATTGGATAGGCCTCATTGGATCACAACAAAGAGAAGAGAAGGTCGAAGTGGAAGATCACTCCATCGGAAGATGTACTTTCCATTCGATTCACTTTTCACTTACTCTTTCGATACTTCTCACTAGCCGAGAGTTAACACCGTGGACGGTGTTCAATCCAAGTCTGGGGGGGAGCGATACTTACGCGTCTCGTATCCATGAGCCTTGCATATCATTTGCATCATACACTTAGATTCTTGCATTCTACTTTCATCGGAAAAAAAAAACTTGCATTCTGTGTATAATTTGCATTCCTTGCATTGACCGGCATTAATAGATTGCATAACATATAGGTCTAGGTACGCATGCATACACTTGCTGTTGGTTTAGTGCTCTGTGATATACTGTTTACGAGCTTTATTTAGATGCATTTGATGTATTGACACTTTCGGTCTATTTATGGATGGATGAGTGTTTTATTCATTACATATTATGCATACTTATGTGTTATGAAATCCATGTATTGTTATGAACAATACTAAACTCCCTAGTCGTGTATCATTGTGGGAATGATGATATACCAAGATTAGTATGATGTGTGATTGATGATCATATAGATGATCATAGGTATTGGATACGATCACAATCATAGGTATTCGTTGGAGAACGGAATACTGGAATGACCCGTATGAGATTGTCACATGGACTAGCGTCATGACTTGAATCTCCTATGGCGGTTCCATGATTGGATCCTAAGACTTGAGATATCTACGGAATCCAACACGAGAAGTTGCGTGCTTTGAATACGTCAAACGTCCTGCATAACAGGAGGACTATAAAGGCGTGTATCAGGTACAAAACGAATCATGTGCTGGATTGTAGATAGTCAAGATGGGATTTGTACCTCTCGTAAAAGAGAGAGATATCGCTGGGCCCCTCGTGTGAGCGAGACTGTAGAAATATGTGGCCGCACTATAGACGAACGTCGTCTATTTCAGACAGTCGAACTCAGTGAACGAAAAAGCAGTCGAATCAGATAAGGTGGCTTGTCCATGCCTTATGTTCGACATATCATATCGCGATACAAAAGGATCATCAACCGGAATGATCTCTAGCGTTCGTAAGATCACGAACAAACTCTATTCGAGATAGGTAGTCATAGTGTCTTGCTAGAGACCGCCTATGACTTATATATCCGGAATAGAGAGTTCGGGTTATACTACTATATCGAATGAGCCTACAGGGTCACACACGCAGGGAAGGACGAAACGCACGAGAAAACGACCGAAAAACCAAGACGGAAGGGTATGGAATGGACGGACCAGAAGTCCAAAACGGACGGTCTGCCAGGTCCAGACCCGACGGTCCACGAATAGTCGCAGACCGTCCGTTCTAAGTGTTGGAACTTTGAGAGCTGTCTTGTACAGAGATCATAAAGGGTTTCGGATTTTTCGAAAATTAGACCGAATTAGGGTTAAATCACCTTAGAAGAAGGAGATTAAAACCCTAATCGTTCAAGAGACTTTGAGTGCTGTCTGGTACTGAACTGGGAGAGCTTTTGGTGAGATCCAAAGAGTTCTAAGAGTTCCAAGTCTTGCTTTCTCTAAGCATCAAACCGAATAGCAGATTCGGGTCCTAGCAGACAAGTTCCAACCGTTGGAATCCATCCCGAGGTGTGGATACGTGTAGAGGGTGAGGTGTTCTTCTTCCCTTACGTGATCAGACGAATTCTTCAATTGATACAAGCCCCGAATCGATTGAGGTAAGCGTTCTAACGTTTCTACGATTCATAGAAGCATGGTTCTAGGGTTTATTAAAAATAGTGATAGGGCAAAGGAAAATAGTGAAATTATGGGCCAGGTAACTTTTAGAGACCTCATTTGGGATGCGTTTAGGAGACATGCTCGGCAAGTAGGATATACTCCATTTTAGATCGCAGGAAGCAATGGAAATCCCATTGATAGGCTTTCGCTTGAATGTTGGAAAAGATAGAGTATACCAAAGCCGATTTCATTCGCAGCGACTTTAACCCGGACAACTAATCCACTCTTAACCCCCATTCGTATTCTAACTATATCATATCACCCATTGGATAGTTTTATAATTGCACATTTACTCGAGGACGAGCAAACCTCGAGTCTGGGAGGATTTGATCACACGATTTTTCCACCGGTCTTCTAACGTCATGCACTCCACTTCTTCATACATTTTAGGTATTATAGGATGTTAGACGACCATGGATAGGTTCTTTTGCTTGTTTTTCTCTTGCAGGACGATTCCATGAGAATTCTCACGAGCGTGGCACGGAAGAGCACGGTTTCGGGAAGACTCGGGAAGCTCAGAGAATTCAGATGGGTCGCCCGTTTTCATGAGCGACCGCCTGAAAATGAATAAAAACGTAGAATTGGAAATGCCAGAGAAGAATGAGCGACCGCCCGTTTCCTGAGCGACTGCCCGCTTGTGACTGAAAAGGAGAAAATGAGTTACCCTGAAGAGAAAATGAGCGACCCTGAAGAGAAAATGAGCGACCGCCTGATATCAAATCCGGCCCAAAAAGGAAAAGCCTGAATTTTGAGATGAAAACCTAATTTTGCACTTTCATTAAAAGGGGTTTTTGAGGAGAGAGAAAGGGGGGCTACACACTTTGGAGAAAAATCACTTTGGAGAGGAGGAAAGAGGGGAATTTTGGAGATCAAGGAGGCTAGGAGAAGAAGAAGACCACCATTGAAGACCATCTTGAGCATTTCTTCTCCTTTTTCCATGTTTTCTCATTTTGCTTTCTGTTTTGAAACCCTAGTTATGGAGTAGTGACCTTGTTGTGGGTGAGGAATCCCCACTTTTGTATGGACACCTAAGCTTAATCTATGATGTCTTTGAGTTTTCCTCCATGAGTTTGATGTTTTGTGCTTAATGCTATTGATTTGGATGAAACCCTAATTGATATGACCATACAACACATTGATCATAGGGATATGGGAATGATGTTTAGAACCAAATGTCAAATGAGTGAGTTATTCACATTGGGAAATGGCTTAGCTTGCTTAGGGTTCATGATAGGGTACATTAATGCATCTAGAGATCATTTAGATCATTGGGAGAAGGGTAAATCGATTCTCTAGGTAGTGTGTTTAAGCTCGGGAGAGACAAACTCTAGAAGAAGTGCTTGACACCCCCAATTGGAGACAAACCCTAAGACATTGTAGCATCACTAACCGTCCATGCGATTCATGAGGGATCCCGAACCTACAACGCCTCAAACCATCGTTTAAACTCGTTAATTTTACTTGCTTGCTCGATCTTCTTTTCATATTTACATTTTCACAAACACTTTGTAATCAATATTTTTCATCACCTTTGATCTAGTTTAAGAATGGATTAACATAACCTAGTCCTCGTGATCGACCCCGGTACTACAACTACAGTATACTTGCGGATAGTGGTACGAATCGGGTTACAAATTTAGAACTCGGTCCGCATCAAGTGATCTATGTTGTGAGGTTTTTTAATCAGTAGAATTCATTGTGAGAGGGGAAGAAACTCATGGGGAGTTTCAGGTGTGTGTAGTAAGTATGATTCTTATAACAAAAAGTGAGTTGTACTTGACTATCTTTCTCAAGTGAATAGAACTGATTGGTTTTCCACATTACTCTTTGAAGGTTCAACTTTTTCAACATATATACATATACTTATACTATACATATACAAAGAAATACGTACACAATTATATGTATGTGCACATATACATATATTTATATAGTATTATATATACATCCACTAACACATATATTATTATATATCTATACATATATCAGATCGCACTAAGACATATATATTATTATATACCTATACATATATCAGATCGCGCGATTGTAATTAGGTCGCGCGATCATTTTTTTTTTTCGCGAAACGATTTCGGTGCTCATACGTTTTCGTTTGATTCCCATGAAAATACCTCGGTGAAATCCATTTTCCGCTGTTTCCTACAAAATATAGAAACATCGAAATTGGAGTAAAATTATACACGATAAAACCTATAAACGTATAAATATCGTAAAATACAATGTATATATTATACAAAAATATACTAATACATACATGTTATCAAATTCCCCCATACCTAGCGTTTTGCTCGTCCTCGGGCAAATTAAATTCTAAAAAACTGATGAATGAAATTAATACTAAAAAGAATCGTAGAAAGAGATTAGAGATCGAACATGATGCTAACCGAGAACGAAATCAAAAGACATTTTATGCGGCATCTCAATCTATATGACGGGATCAGTTAGAGATGAGATTTGGTACTTAGAACTCTTCCGGATTTCAACCGATATTTATCAAACATGTTCTCGTCAAATTTATTTTTTTGGTACTCTTCCGAAAAAAAAATCATCCCGTGCTTCTAGGATGTCGAAGTTGTCGAGCAGAATTTTTTTTTGAAACACACATATGTACATATATACACATGCTCGACCCACAACTTAGACCCGAGCCTATGAGCACTCATGTCCTCGAATGATATTCATTAACGAGATAAAGACAGAGGAGTGTCGGGTTTTTATCAGAAGAGTTTTTTGTTTTCTTTTTTTTTTCTCTCTTTTTTTTTAGTATTTTACTTTGACGGTAAAAATCCTTCTGAAATTCTGAATACCAATTTACCCCACGTTCTAATTAGTTCTATCATAAAATCGATCTATCGAATCAAAATATCCTTGACAATTCGTTCTATACTTAGTCATTCCTAATACGGATCACAAAATATTTCAAACAATCTAATTCTATCGATTCAAAACACACACATGTACACATATATATATATTCACACAATTTTTTTTTCATATATACACACACATAATATCCTATAAAAATGAGTATCGATGCATATGACTATAAAATCTCTCCCCCAGACTTGAACTGAACACCGTCCTCGGTGTTAGCTCACCTCGTGGTCGATAAACGACTCATGATATGTAGGAAAGAATGGAAAAGAGGGAAGCACTTAGCTGTTCTCGTGGGACTTCGCTCGTTTTCTTCTGAGAGTGTGGTGCTGATTTGTTCTTGTTATTGTTGTTCTCCATCCAAACAGACATTTCAATCACACATAATATACAAAAAGAGAAGTAAAATAAAACAAGGCAAACATAAAGGATATGTGATCGGGTTCCCTCCCGACAAGGGTTTGTTTAGGGTCGTGAGCTTGACTTTCTTGGTTTATTTCTCAGACGGGTTAGAGAGAGGAAGTATGCCTCTCTCAGTGATCGGGAATGCCAGATTATACAATTTGATTCTCTGGGCATTGGCCTTGAATGGATTCCCAGTATGTCCCCAAAGCTCGATCGCACCGTGGTTTGAAACATCTTTCACTATGTATGGACCGAACCAGCGAGATCAAAGCTTTCCTGGAAACAAACGCAAACGTGAGTTGAAAACAAGGACTTGGTCATTTACCTTAAATGACCGCCGGAGAATGTGACGGTCATGCCATTTCTTTGTGTGTTCCTTGTAAATTCTCGCGTTCTCGTATGCGTCAAGACGGATCTCATCAAGGTGGTGCAGTTATAGAATGCGTTTCTCCATTGATGTCCTCATCTCGTAGTTCAGTGCCTTCACTACCCAGAATGCCTTATGCTCCAATTCAACAGGTAGATGGCAAGACTTCCCATAAACAAGTTGGAACGGAGTCATCCCGATGGGAGTTTTGAAGGCAGTTCTGTATGCCCAAACCGCATCATCCAACTTTTGCGACCAATCCTTTCACGAGCGTGATACTGTCTTCTCGAGTATGGTCTTGATCTCGCGGTTGGATATCTCAACCTGGCCGCTCGTCTGTGGGTGGTATGGAATAGCTATGCGATGTCGCACTCCGTACTTCTTCAGGAGTTGTTCAATCACCCGGTTGACGAAATGAGTTCCACCATCATGTTGGGTTCCCTGCGGGTTCCTAGCATTCGATCTCATCGATCTAGGGTCTGGTTTCTAGGTTTCATGCAACGGAACAAAAAGATCTAAACCTGGTCAAACGTCACACAGAACCAATTGTGCAATAACCCGAAAGAACGTGTATATTACCGTGGGATTCGAATACTTACCTCGTTCTATCAAGATCTGGAAGTATCAATCGATCCATGGCCTCTTTTTTAATCACCAAGATTTGAAAGCACAACTCCTCTACATGTATCCAAACCGGCGGGATGAATTCCAACACTTTGGAACGTATCTGCTTGGATTTGTGAAGAGAAAACGACGTCCTTGACTTGGAATCGATATTCCCATGTTTAGAACTCAAGAGAAAGCTTCTCAAAGGCTCTAGGAAGTGTCTAGGACGTGTTAGGTTGATTACCTAGGGTTTGTGGCGGCTCTCCTCATTAATTAGGATTGCCCAAAACCCTAAAACGCGAAAAAGGATATTATCCCGTAAGTCGGACCGTCCGGTCTAGGTCTAGACCGGACGGTCTGGCTTCTACGCGGAACGGACGTTCTGTTATTCCTCGCAGAACAGACGGTCTTCACGTCTGGACCGTCCGGTCCACTGGAACAGACGGTCTTCACGTCTGGACCATCCGGTCCACTGGAACGGACGGTCTGGCCCTTGCGGAACAGATAGTCCATTTTCCACTGGAACGGACGGTCCGGAACGGCTGGGCCCGGCGGGCTGGAACTCTTCCAGATCGTTCCATCGTTCCTTTCTCGCGTTGTTCTCTTCACGTGTGATCCATCCCTAATGGTGTGTGACCCTGTAGGCCCATTCGAAGTGGTAGTGGCTTCGGAAATCTTTTCCCGAACCACAAGTCACGGTTAGCCTCTAGCAAGACGCCATGACCACCCACCTAGAATAGAGTTAGAGATGATCTAACAAAGCCAGCAATAGTTCAAGTTCTGATCCTTTTGTCTCACGATGTCATATGTTGAACAAGGGTATGGTATGAGCCACCCTTCAAGTTCAACCGCTTACTCGTCTTGGCAAATCGACTAGTAAAATAGATGCAACTTCATCTATAGCATGGCCACGCATTTTTACAGTCTGATTTCCACGAGGGACCCAGCGACATCTCTCCTGCTAAGGAGGTGACAAGTCTCGTATTGCATGTCTACTATCTCCATATGATTCGTGAACGTATCTGAGCAACGCCGTTATGATCATCCGATTAAAGACGACGTTTGACGCAGTCAAGACACGCCACTTCTCATATCAGATACTCTAGACATCTCAGGTTTGAGGATCCAAAAACGAACTGCTGTATGAGATTCAAGTCATGACTCGTGTCCATATGACAATCTCATGCGGGTCATCCAGTCACTCGTTCCAAACGAGTACCCATGATTGTGATTTGCATCCAATGCATATGATTATGCATATGATCATGCTTTGACGAAGGGAGAGACTTCGTCAGCGGATCGGCAATATTATCATCCGTCGACACTCTACTTATTTTCACGTCTCCTCTGTCGATGATTTCTCTGATCAAGTGAAATCGCCTGAGTATGTGTTTGGATCTCTGATGTGACCGGGGTTTCTTAGCTTGTGCGATCACACCATTGTTGTCACAGTACAACTATGGGATCTGCAATGCTAGGAACGACGCCCAGGTCTCCCACGAATTTCCTGATCCAAACAGCTTCCTTAGCTGCATCCGATGCTGCTATATACTCGGCTTCTATAGTCGAATCTGCAACGGTTGGCTGTTTGGAACTCTTTCAACTAATAGCCCCACCGTTCAGGCAGAAAACGTAACCTGAATGCGATCTGAAGTCATCTCTGTCGGTCTGGAAACTAGCATCGGTATAACCCCTTATAGCGAGCTCGTCTTCCAATCCGCCATACACCAAAAACAAATCCTTAGTCCTTCTCAAGTACTTAAGGATGTTCTTGACCGCAATCCAGTGAGCCTCACCTGGTGTAGAATGATATCTACTAGTCATTCTCAATGCATATGATACATCCGGACGAGTACACAACATTACGTACATGATGGATCCAATTGCCGAGGCATATGGAATCCTACTCATGCGCTCTTGCTCATCCTGTGTCTTTGGACACTGAGTCTTGCTAAGAGCCACGTCATGTCTCATTGGCAAGGCACCCCTCTTGGAGTCTTGCATCTGGAACCGATTCAAGACCTTGTCAATGTATGTACTCTGACTTAGACCAAGAAGCCTTCTCGATCTATCTCTATAGATCTTGATTCCTATAATATAGGCGGCTTCTCTAAGTCCTTCATCAAAAAGACCAATCCTAGCCAGGATTTTACTCCTTACAAGGTAGGAATGTCATTTCCGATGAGCAATATATCATCCACATAAAGTACAAGGAAGACTACAACGCTCCCACTGACCTTCTTGTAAACACATGGCTCATCTTCATTTTGCAGGAAGCCAAATGTTTTGACTACCTCGTCAAATCGAAGATTCCAGCCCCTCGAAGCTTGTTTCAGTTCATAAATTGATCTCTGAAGCTTGCACACCTTCCTCGGACTCTTAGGATCAACAAAACCCTCGGGTTGTGTCATGTACACATCCTCGAGCAAATTCCGGTTAAGGAATGCGGTCTTGACGTCCATCTGCCATATCTCGTAGTGTCATAATACGCAGCTATGGCCAGCAGAATCCGTATAGATTTAAGCATCACAAATGGTGAAAAGGTTTCATCATAGTCTATACCATGAATCTGCCGAAACCCTTTCGCGACGAGTCGTGCCTTATAGGTATGCACGATGCCATCCATGTCGGTTTTCTTCTTGAAAACCCATTTGCATCCAATGGTCTTAATACCATCAAATGAGTCGACCAAAGTCCATACTTTGTTGTCATACATGGACTGCATCTCAGACTCCAGGGCCTGGTGCCATTTCTCGGAATCGGAACCCGCCACAGCCTCTGAATACGACGTAGGCTCGTCATGTTCTAACAACATGAGTTCGTCGTTTCCAGTCACAAGAAATCCTTGATACTTTCTATAGTATTATGAGAGTATTTGGTTCATTACATGTTCTTACATACTAGATCTGTTATGAAATCCATGTATCATTATGAATGATACTAAATTCCCTAGTCTTGTGTCATTA
>NW_010966568.1:43868-44632 GCF_000463585.1 Tarenaya hassleriana
GCCCGTCCGTTCCGTCGGCTGCGGACCGTCCGTTCCGGATGGTTGAGACCGTCCGTTCCGGATGGTTGAGACCGTCCGTTCCATGGCTGAAAGTGGACCGTCCGTTCTGCTGTCATGGACCGTCCGTTCCGCCAACTGCAGAACGTCCGTTCTGTGTTGTTTCAGCATGAAACGTCCGTTCTGACTTCTGAAGTCGGTCCGCTCGTTCTGCGAAGCATGGAATGTCCGTTCTATGTCTAGAACGGACACTCCGAGGTCCAGATTCCGAAATTTTTTCGTTTTCGAAGTCCGATTTTGCAATCGTTGCTTAATCTGATCAATTGTGACTCAAATAACATGATTTATTCTTATGGATGGTCCATAGTGAAAGAATGCATGTGACTTAATCAAAATATTGGATATGCTTGATTGAGTGGGAGCTTCGAGATTGGGTTTACATAATCGAATGGATGGTCTATTCGGATTATGTAATACATCTGATCAAGGAATAATTATTGATCCTTGATATATACAATCGTTGCACAGAAACCGGTTAGATCTAGGAGCTCTACGAGTAAAGCACTTGTCAAGGCCTCGATCGTACGTGTCATGGGCCATGCCAAAGCTGGGTGTGCCGTATTATCTTGGTGAGGCAAGATGGAGAAATGGTGGTTCTCATAGCTTGAAAGTAGATGCTTGATCTAAGTGTGGTTTCGAAAATCCCATATTTATGTAATGCTAAGTGTGTACCTCCCATTACTAGAGCGCCTGTCAAGGCATCGATC
>NW_010966568.1:44695-47696 GCF_000463585.1 Tarenaya hassleriana
CTTATGCTATTTAGGTAGACATCTAATGTCAATCATATCCAATATGACTCTTAGATCCTTTATGAGACTATGATATCGAATATCATTGCATACTTGTCTCATCTGTACCATTAAGTCTCAAGTCAAACTTGACAACTTAACCTAAGGTAAACCATATTCAAGCTGTGGGAACCACGATTTTCCACATCTCTATAGATCTTTATTCCTAGAATATAGGTCGCTTCTCCTAGGTCCTTCATAGAAAACTGCGTTCCTAGCCAAGACTTAACGTCTTGCAAGGTAGGAACGTCATTCCCTATAAGGAGAATGTCATCCACGTACAGCACCAGAAATACAACTGTGCTCCCATTGACCTTCTTGTAAACACATGGTTCGTCTTCGTTCTGTGAGAAACCAAACTTTTTGATTGTCTCATCAAAGCGAAGGTTCCAGCTCCTTGAAGCCTGCTTCAGTCCATAAATGGACCTCTGAAGCTTGCACACCATCCTCGGGTTCCTTGGATCTACAAAACCTTCGGGTTGTGTCATGTACACATCCTCGGTCAAGTTCCCGTTAAGGAACGCGGTCTTGACATCCATTTGCCATATCTCATAATCATCATATGCGGCTATGGCAAGTAGGATCCTGATGGACTTCAGCATAACTACGGGCGAAAAGGTCTCATCATAGTCAATACCATGAATTTGACGGAATCCTTTCGCCACAAGTCGTGCCTTGTACGTGTGCACGTTGCCATCCATGTCGGTCTTCTTCTTGAAGATCCACTTGCATCCGATGGGTTTTATCCCTTCAGATGCATCAACCAGAGTCCATACTTGGTTGTCTGACGTGGATTGCATCTCGGACTTCATAGCCTCGCGCCATTTTTCGGAGTCCGGACTCGCCATTGCCTCTGGGTATGTGGTGGGCTCGTCATGTTCTAATAACATGAGTTCCTCATTCCCAGTTACGAGAAATCCATATCTCGTTGGCTCTTGGCGAATTCTGCCTGATCTCCGAGGTTCACTCGTCGAAGGTTGAGTCACAACCGGCAGTGAAACAGGTTGAACATCTTCAACTTGTTCACCTGGCTCAATGTTTACTTATTGCTCTCGAACTTCCTCAAGTTCGATCGTACTCCCACTGACTCTTTTGGAGACGAACTCTCGCTCCATAAAAGTCGCATTCCTGGCAATGAACACTTTGTTCTCTGCCGGAATGTAGAAGTAGTAACCTTTAGTTTCCTTAGGGTAGCCTACAAATAAACACTTATCAGATTTGGAGGATAACTTATCAGTCATCTGACGCTTCACATAAGCGTCGCAACCCCAAATTCTGACAAACGACAACGCGGGACGCTTCCCCGTCCATATCTCATATGGCGTCGTTTCAGCCGACTTCGTTGGACTCCTATTCAGCAGGTACGCAGCGGTCTCTAAAGCATAGCCCCAAAAAGACTTCGGAAGATCTGTCTGACTCATCATAGACCGAACCATGTCTAACAGTGTTCGGTTCCTCCGTTCTGACACGCCGTTCCACTGTGGCGTTCCAGGAGGAGTTAATTGTGATACAATACCACAATCAACCAGATAGTCAGTGAACTCTTGGCTCATATACTCGCCACCACGATCGGATCGAAGTGTCATGATCGTCTTGCTAAGCTGGTTCTGTACTTCGTTTCTGAAAGCCTTGAACATTTCAAGTGTTTCAGACTTATGTCTCATCAAATAGACATAACCGTATCGACTGAAATCATCAGTGAACGTAACGAAATACAGATAACCTCCTCTAGCCGGACAGCTCATTGGTCCGCATACATCACTATGTATCAGGTCCAATAACTCTGTCGCTCTCTGTCCTTTCCCCTTGAAAGGATGCTTCGTCATCTTGCCCATCAAACAAGACTCGCAAGATACAAGAGACTCAAAGTCAAATGAATCCAGAAGACCTTCAGAATAAAGTTTCTGAATGCGCTTCTCGTTTATATGGCCTAGACGACAATGCCAGAGGAAGGTCGGGTTTAAGTCGTTCGGCTTAAACCACTTAGTACTCACGCTATAGATGGATGATGTAGAGTTCCAAGGCTGATCATTCAAGACGTATAAACCATTAACTAGATAACCATTACCATAGTAAATATCGTCTCGATAAATCATCAAACTCGAGTTCTCAATCACAAATCGAAAACCATCCAAATCCAGACATGAAATAGAAATAATATTTCTGCTAATCGCAGGAACATAGTAACAATTACTAAGCTCTAAAACAAGTCCAGAAGGAAGATGCAAATCATAAACGCCAACACACAATGCAGCAACTCTTGCTCCATTTCCGACGCGATGGTATTAAGACCATTGGATGTAAGTGGGTTTTCAAGAAGAAAACCGACATGGATGGCATCGTGCATACCTCAACCTGTTTCACTGCCGGTTGTGACTCAACCTTTGATGAGTGAACCTCGGAGATCAGGCAGAATTCGCCAAGAGCCAACGAGATATGGATTTCTCGTGACTGGGAATGAGGAACTCATGTTATTAGAACATGACGAGCCTACCACATACCCAGAGGCTATGGCGAGTCCGGATTCCGAGAAATGGCGCGAGGCTATGAAGTCCGAGATGCAATCCATGTCAGACCTTTTCGCCCGTAGTTATGCTGGTTGATGCATCTGAAGGGATAAAACCCATCGGATGCAAGTGGATCTTCAAGAAGAAGACCGACATGGATGGCAATGGGCACACGTATAAGGCACGACTTGTGGCGAAAGGATTCCGTCAGATTCATGGTATTGACTATGATGAGACCTTTTCGCCCGTAGTTATGCTGAAGTCCATCAGGATCCTACTTGCCATAGCCGCATATGATGATTATGAGATATGGCAAATGGATGTCAAGACCGCGTTCCTTAACGGGATCTTGACCAAGGATGTGTACTGACACAACCCGAAGGTTTTGTCGATCCAAGGAACCCGAGGATGGTGTGCAAGCTTCAGAGGTCCATTTATGGAATGAAGCAGGCTTC
>NW_010966568.1:48339-49587 GCF_000463585.1 Tarenaya hassleriana
GAGCTCGCTGTAAGAGGTTACACTGATGCTAGTTTTCAGTCAGACCCGGATGATTACAGATCGCAGTCTGGCTATGTTTTCTGCTTGAACGGAGGCGCTGTTAGCTGGAAGAGTTCCAAGCAGGCGACCGTTGCAGATTCTACTACAGAAGCTGAGTATATTGCAGCGTCGGACGCAGCAAAGGAAGCTGTTTGGATCAGGAAGTTTGTTGGCGACTTGGGTGTCATTCCGAGTGCTGATAGCCCCATTGCTCTGTATTGTGACAACAATGGAGCGATCGCACAAGCGAAAGAACCCAGATCCCATCAACGATCCAAACACATACTCAGACGATTTCACCTTATCAGGGAGATGATAGATAGAGGAGACGTGCACATTTGCAGAGATGTCGACAGATGACAACATTGCCGATCCGTTGACGAAGCCTCTCCCTTCGTCGAAGCATGAGGCTCATGTTAGGGATATGGGCATTAGATGTTTAGCAGTTCATGATTAGAGCAAGTGGGAGATTGTTGGTTTAGTGCTCTATGATGTACTGTTTATGAGCTTTCTTTAGATACATTCGATGTATTGATACTTTCTATAGTTTTATGAGAGTATTTGATTCATTACATGTTCTTGCATACTAGATCTTGTATGAAATCCATGTATCATTATGAATGATACTAAACTCCCTAGTCTTGTGTCGTTATGGGAATAACGACATAATAAGACTAGTATGATGTGTGATTGATGATCATAGAGATGATCATAGGTATTGGATACGATCACAGTCATAGGTATTCGTTGGAGAACGGAATACGGGATTGACCCACATGAGATTGTCACATGGACTAGCGTCATGACTTGAATCTCATATGACGGTTCCATGATTGGATCCTAAGACCTGAGATATCTACGGAATCCAACATGAGGAGTTGCGTGCTTTGAATACGTCAAACGTCCTGCATAACAGGAGGACTATAAAGGCGTGTATCAGGAACAAAACGAATCATGTACTGGATTGTAGATAGTCAAGACGGGATTTGTACCTCTCGTAAAAGAGAGAGATATCGCTGGGCCCCTCGTGTGAGCGAGACTGTAGAAATGTGTGGCCGCACTATAGACGAACGTCGTCTATTTCAGACAGTCGAACTCAGTGAACGAAAAAGCAGTCGAATCAGATAAGGTGGCTTGCTAGAGACCGCCTATGACTTGTATACCCGAAATAGGGATTTCGGGTTATACTGCTATGTCGAATGAGCCTAC
>NW_010966568.1:49749-53996 GCF_000463585.1 Tarenaya hassleriana
GGAAGTGAGCCCGTCCGTTCTGGCTTGTGTGGAACGGACGGTCCACATAGGCAGACCGTCCGTTCTGGCTTGCTGGAACGGACGGTCCACATGCTTTTCTGGACCGTCCGTTCCGGACCTCAGTTTTTCCGAAATTAAACCAAATTAGGGTTAAATCACCTTATAAGAAGGAGATTAAAAACCCTAACTCGTTAGAGACTTTCTAGAGCCGACTTTTGGCAGAAAAGAGAGAGTTTTTGGAGATCCAAAAACGAGTTCTAAGTCTCGAGATTTCTCTGTGCACATATCGAATAGAGATTCGAGTCCTAGCAGACAAGTTCCAACCGTTGGAATCCATCCCGAGGTGTGGATACGTGTAGAGGGCGAGGTAATCTTCCTGCCTAAGTGATCGGACGAATTCTTCAGTTGATACAGGCCCCGGATCGATTGAGGTAAGCGTTCTAACGTTTCTACGATTCATTACAAGCATAGTTCTAGGGTTTATTAAATTTTTGTTTCATATCCGCTGCGCAAACCCTAGAATCGATCTCTTAGGAATAGGATTCGCTCTAGAGATCCCAGGAAACCCAACACGAACGAATCGACCAAAATCCACACTTTGTTGTCGTACATGGATTGCATCTCAGACTCCATGGCCTGGTGCCATTTCTCGGAATCGGAACTCGCCACAGCCTTTGAATACAACGTAGGCTCGTCATGTTCTAACAACATGAGTTCGTCGTTTCCAGTCACAAGAAATCCGTATCTTGTAGGCTCTTGGCGAATTCTACCAGATCTTCGAGGTCCACTAGGAGATGCTGTCTCAACAACTTGTGACACAGGTTGAACTTATTCGACCTGTTCACCTGGTTCTTTGACTATTTGTAGTTCTCGAACTTCTTCGAGATCTATTCTACTCCCACTAACTCTCTTGGAGACGAACGCTCTCTCCAAGAAGGATCCATTCCGAGCAACAAACACTTTGTTCTCAGATGGGTTGTAGAACCAGTACCCTTTAGTTTCCTTAGGGTAACCCACAAATATGCATTTATCAGACTTGGCGGATAGCTTATCAGAAGCCAGACGTTTCAAATAAACGTCGCATCCCCAAATCTTCATAAATGCTAACCTGAGATGCTTCCCAGTCCATATCTCATATGGAGTCTTCGGAACCGACTTTGTTGAACAGTTGTTCAGTATAAGCGCTGCCGTTTCCAAGGCGTAACCCCAAAAGGATTTAGGAAGATCGATCTGACTCATCATAGACCGTACCATATCTAATAGGGTCCGGTTCCTCCTCTCAGACACGCCATTCCACTGTGGCGTTCCAGGTGGAGTCAGCTGTGAGACAATCCCACAATCTGCCAGATAGTCAGTGAACTCTTGGCTCATATACTCGCCACCTCGATCAGATCGAAGCAACTTGATCGTCTTGCCAAGTTGGTTCTGCACTTCGTTTCTGAAAGTCTTGAACAATATAAACGTTTCAGACTTATGTCTCATCAAGTAGACATAACCGTACCTACTGAAATCATCAGTAAACGTAACAAAATACAGATAACCTCCTCTAGCGGACAAGCTCATAGGACCGCACACATCACTATGTATGAGTTCTAGCAACTCTGTAGTCCGTTCTCCTTTTCTAGAAAAAGGAGATTTTGTCATCTTGCCCATCAAACAGGAATCACATGATTCAATTGACTCATAATCAAAAGAATCAAGAAGTCCATCAGAATAAAGCTTCGCTATGCATTTCTCGTTGATGTGGCCAAGTCGACAATGCCAGAGATAGGTCGGGTTGAAGTCGTTCGGCTTAAACCGCTTGGTATAACATTATAGATCGACCTGTATCCGGATGGTTCATCTTCCAAAACATAAAGGCCATTAAACTGGTAACCCTTACCATAGAATAAATCGCCTCTATAAATGGACAAACATTTGTTCTCAATAACAAATCTGAAACCATCGGAGTCTAAGCATGAAATCGATATGATGTTCCTACTGATGGCAGGTACAAAATAACAACCATGCAACTCCAATACAAGGCCAGAAGGTAAAGTCAGATCGTAAGTCCCGACGGTTAATACAGCAACTTTTGCTCCATTCCCAACGCAAAGATCTACTTCTCCCTTCGCTAATTGTCTACTTCCCCGCAGTCCTTGCTCATTTGCACAAATGTGCGAGGCACATCCGGTATCCAATACCCATGACGTAGAAGTACACAAGTTAGCCTCTATAACGAAGATATCAGAAGTTGAAGCTTCTACAAGCTTCTTATTCCTCTGATCTTCCAGGTAGAGTCTGCAATTTCTATACCAATGCCCATCATCATGACAGAAATAACACTCTTCCTTCTTGAGTTTGGGCTTAGGCTTAGTGACAACACTTGTCACTTTCCTCTTGCCCTTACCTTTGGAACAATTCCTTTTGCTGGAACTCTTTCCAACAACCACCATATCATTCTTTCCTTGGCTCCCAGCTTTCTCTTGGAATGACATATTCAACTGATCAACCATCAATGAATTGTCCATGTCATCTAATTGCTCATGCAATTCCGAAGACATCTTTCCAAGCATCAAGCTGGACACGTCCAGATCATCATCCTCATGCTTTCAATAAGCATCAATGATCGATCCAGAAGCCGTGGTCAGAGGCTTATCCTTGACAAGGATAGATCGCATGGTGAGATTAACCAGATTTCTGCAACAGATATGCACTACAGAAAAGGACAAACAGACAAAAAATAAACACGTCGCTTAGTACTCCTACTAACACAAACAATAGATGCAATATGACAGGCTCCCACTAAGAAAAATACCCTCAATGAGTTTCTAAGTGAACTAGGATCCATATTTCATATGCTTTTGAGTCAGCTAGGGCATGATGCTCAAAACCATGCTATTTAGGTAGACAACACTTTGTCAATCACATCCTATGTGATTCCTAGATGAGTATGGGATAGTGATACGCTATCACTGCATGTTCCTCATCTCATCCTTACCATCAGGTCCAAGTCCGACTTGATAACCCAATTCAAGCTCAACCATATTTGAGCTATGAGAATCACGATTTCTCCATACTGCCTCATCAAGATAGTCAGGTACGCTCAGCTAGGGCATGACCCGTAACCATGACGATCGAGGCCTTGACATTTGCTCTACTAATGGGCGGTAATACCTTGAGATTGCATGAGGCATAGGCGACTTGAACACCAGGATACCTTAACTGAATTCAAGTCAGTTCAGTCAAGTTGTTCTTGTTGGGTTTTTCTGGGATCTCAAGAGCGAATCTAATTCCTAAGAGATCAGTTCTAGGGTTTGTGCAGCGGATGTAAAACAAAATTTTTGATGAAACCCTAAAACCTATCATGCATGATCTTGTAGAAACGTTAGAACGCTTACCTTAAACGATCCGGGGCCTGTATCAATCGAAGAACGCGTCTGATCACTATAGGCAGGAAGAATACCTTGCCCTCTACACGTATCCACACGACAGAAAGGATTCCAACGGTTGGAACTTGTCTGCTAGGACTGAATCTTCTTTGCGCAAGAGTTTCAGGGATCTCTCTCTTAGTTTTTCCACTCTCAAAACCTCTCAATAGGGTATGAAAATCTTGCCAAAAGAGTTAGGAGATGTTCCCCAATGTTCATCCCCCTTAAAACCCTAATTAGAGCGAGTTTAGCTCTAAACCTCTCTTAGGGTCTGAAAATCGTGCCAAAAGTGTTGGGTTCTGTTCCCCTAAGTTTTCCCCTTTAAAACCCTAATTAGAGCGAGTTTAGTAAATCCCGACGTCTGGACCGATCGATCTGGATCTTTTTTTAACGTCTGGACCGATCGGTCTGGAACAATTTTCGGACATCACACGTTACCTCTAGACCGACCGGTCTACGTCTAGACCGATCGGTCCAGACCTTCTGGACCGGTCGGTCTGGCCTCCGCTCCACCGGGATTTTCTCGTCTCTTTTCGCGCATTCGTCCTTTCCTGTGTGTGTGACCCTGTAGGCTCATCCGATATAGCAGTATAACACGAAATCTCTATTCCGGATATACAAGTCATAGGCGGTCTCTAGCAAGACACTATGACTACCTATCTCGAATAGAGTTTGTTCGTGATCCTACGAACGCCAACGATGATTCCGTTTGATGATCCTTTTGTATCACGATATCATATGTCGAATATAAGGCATGGACAAGCCACCTTATCTGATTCGAATGCTTTCTCGTTCACTGAGTTCGACTGTCTGAAATAAACGACGTTCGTCTATAGT
>NW_010966568.1:55144-57157 GCF_000463585.1 Tarenaya hassleriana
TGCAGAGAACTGTGCCACTGTTCATCGGTAAGGTTCCTTTCTTGGAATCTTGCATCTTGAACCGTTTCAAGACCTTATCGATGTAAGTACTCTGACACAATCCTAGAAGACGCCTTGATCTATCTCTATAGATCTTTATTCCTAGAATATAGGCCGCTTCTCCTAGGTCCTTCATAGAAAACTGTGTTCCTAGCCAAGACTTAACGTCTTGCAAGGTAGGAACGTCATTCCCTATAAGGAGAATGTCATCCACGAATAGCACTAGAAATACAACTTGCTCCCACTGACCTTCTTGTAAACACATGGCTCCCCTTCGTTCTGTGAGAAACCCAACTTTTTTATTGTCTCATCAAAGCGAAGGTTCAAGCTCCTCGAAGCCTGCTTCAATTCATAAATGGACCTCTGAAGCTTGCACACCATCCTCGGGTTCCTTGGATCGACAAAACCTTCGGGTTGTGTCATGTACACATCCTCGGTCAAGTTCCCGTTAAGGAACGCGGTCTTGACATCCATTTGCCATATCTCATAGTCATAATATGCGGCTATGGCAAGTAGGATCCTGATGGACTTCAGTATAACTACGGGCGAAAACGTCTCATCATAGTCAATACCATGAATTTGACGGAATCCTTTCGCCATAAGTCGTGCCTTATACGTGTGCACGTTGCCATCCATGTCGGTCTTTTTCTTGAAGATCCATTTGAATCCGATGGGTTTTATCCCTTCAGATGCATCAACCAGAGTCCATACTTGGTTGTCTGACATGGATTGCATCTCGGACTTCATAGACTCGCGCCATTTCTCGGAATCGGGACTCGCCATAGCCTCTGGGTATGTGGTAGGCTCGTCATGTTCTAATAACATGAGTTCCTCATTCCCAGTGACGAGAAATCCGTATCTCACAGGCTCTTGGCGAATCCTGCATGATCTCCGAGGTTCACTCATCTAAGGTTGAGTCTCAACTGGCAGTGAAACAGGTTGAACTTCTTCAACTTGTTCACTCGGCTCAACGTCTACTTGCTGCTCTCGAACTTCCTCAAGTTCGATCCTACTCCCACTGACTCTTTTGGAGACGAACTCTCGCTCCATAAAAGTCGCATTCCTGGCAACGAACACTTTGTTCTCTGCCGGAATATAGAAGTAGTAACCCTTAGTCTCCTTAGGGTAGCCTACAAATAAACACTTATCAGATTTGGAGGATAACTTATCAGTCATCTGACACTTCACATAAGTGTCGCAACCCCAAATTCTGACAAACGACAACGCGGGACGCTTCCCCGTCCATATCTCATATGGTGTCGTTTCAGCCGACTTCGTTGGACTCCTGTTCAACAGGTACGCAGCGGTCTCTAAAGCATAGCCCCAAAAGGACTTCGGAAGATCTGTCTGACTCATCATAGACCGAACCATGTCTAACAGTGTTCAGTTCCTCCGTTCAGACACGCCGTTCCATTGTGGCGTTCCAGGAGGAGTTAATTGTGATACAATACCACAATCAACCAGATAGTCAGTGAACTCTTGGCTCATATACTCGCCACCACGATCGGATCGAAGTGTCTTGATCGTCTTGCCAAGTTGGTTCTGTACTTCGTTTCTGAAAGCCTTGAACATTTCAAGTGTTTCAGACTTATGTCTCATCAAATAGACATAACCGTATCGACTGTAATCATCAGTGAACGTAACGAAATACAGATAACCTCCTCTAGCTTGACAACTCATTGGTCCGCATACATCACTATGTATCAGATCCAATAACTCTGTCGCTCTCTGTCCTTTCCCCTTGAAAGGATGCTTCGTCATCTTGCCCATTAAACAAGACTCGCAAGATTCAAGAGACTCAAAGTCAAAAGAATCCAGAAGACCTTCAGAATGAAGCTTCTGAATGCGCTTCTCGTTTATATGGCCTAGACGACAATGCCAGAGGAAGGTCGGGTTTAAGTCGTTCGGCTTAAACCGTTTAGCACTCACGTTATAGATGGATGATGTCGAGTTCGAAGGATGATCATTCAAGAC
>NW_010966568.1:57498-57718 GCF_000463585.1 Tarenaya hassleriana
TCTGGTTTATTTAAAAATATTTTTGGATTTCGTATTTTTGCTTCCGCAATTTATTATTTTATTGTATATCGTCCATGTGACACAGCCCGTATACTATACACGGGAAATGACAGTCACCCTTTGCCTTTTTCGCCACCTTCTTTTTGGCTTTACCCCGCCGCTTCTTGCTGGAGTTGTTCTCAACAGCAAGCACAGTCTTGGACACCACGATATCCTGCTC
>NW_010966568.1:57728-63457 GCF_000463585.1 Tarenaya hassleriana
TTCGGCTAAGCTCTTAGTCATCCCGTGCATATGGTACTGCATCACGAACTGGTTATACTCCTCGGGTAACGACATCAGGATCAAGTCTGCAACTAAGTCACCATCGAGGTTCACTCTCATATGCTCAAGTTCTTCAACATGAGCTCTCATGTTGAGGACGTGGGTGTTGACAGAGCTTCCTCTCGGCATCTCCGTCTTCACTAGAGCCCTTAGCGTCTTGTACTTTTCAGTACACACTAGCTCCTGAGACATGGTTTTGAGCTGTTCGATCATATCAGACATGCTCTTCCCCTCAATCTGCCTCTGCAGATTCGGGGCCATGCTTCCCAACATGAGACATGAGATCTCGATGTCGTCAGTCTGATGCTTCAACCAAGCATCCTTGACGGCTCTCGTGGCATTAGCTGCAGGCTCTGGTGGTAGAGCCCCTTCCAGGACGTAAGACTTCTTATCGTGCTTGAGAACAATTCTCAAGTTCCGATACCAGTCTAAGAAGTTCGTCCCGGTCAGCTTATCCTTCTCAAGGATAGATCGCATTGTCAAACTCGGTACGCTACCGGTTGACGCCATGTCCTACAAAAAAAGACAAACAGAACGTACAAAACAAATGCAGATTCTATTAATGATCAACTACCAGTTAGCCCATCATCAATCAGTGTCTACATATCTATGATCTACTAGCAGCTAGTCTATCATCAAACAATGACAACATAGATGCAAAACCGAGCTATATTCCCATACAGAATAATAACCCTATCATAATTTTCTATATGGGGCTAAGATCCATATTTTGCATAAGAATGGACTGTCACACCCATCTTTATGCTATTTAGGTAGACATCTAATGTCAATCACATCCAATGTGACTCTCAGATCCTTTTATGAGACTATGATATCAAATATCATTGCATACTCGTCTCATCTGTACCGTTAAGTCTCAAGTCAAAACTTGACAACTTAACCTAAGGTAAACCATGTTCAAGCTGTCGGAACCACGATTTCCCACCCTGCCTCACAAAGATAATCCGACACGCTCAGCTTTGGCATGACCCGTGTTACGGACGATCGATGCCTTGACAGGCGCTCTAGTAATGGGAGGTACACGCTTAGCACTACATAAACAAGGGGTTTTTGAAACCACATTCAGATCAAGCATCTACTTTCAAGCTATGAGAACCACCATTTCTCCATCTTGCCTCACCAAGATAATACGGCACACCCAGCGTTTGCTTGGCCCATGACACGTACGATCGAGGCCTTGAAAAGTGCTTTACTCGTAGAGCTCCTAGATCTAACCGGTTTCTGTGCAACGATTGATCCGAATGGACCATCCAGTCGATTATGCAATCCCAATCCCGAAGCTCCCAGTCAATCAAACATATCTAATATCTTGATTAAGTTACATGCATTCATTCACTATGGACCATCCATAAGAAAGAATCATGTTATTCTGAATCACAGTTGATCGGTTTTAAGCAACGATTGCTCAAACCAGATCCCGAAACGCAAAATCAAATTTTGGTGAAGCGTCAGGTCCAAGACCGATCGGTCTAGGCCTAGACCGATCGGTCTAGGCAGTTCGGTCTTTGGGTCTGTGTCGGTCCAGACCTTTCGGTCCAGAACGGTCCAGACCGATCGGTCTTGGTCCAGACCGATCGGTCTACGCATGCAGACCATTCAGTCCGGACCTGTCGGTCCAACCGACTTGCGAAACCCTAAACGCGAAAAAGGAAATTATCCCATAAGTCGGACCGTCCGGTCTAGGTCTGGACTGGACGGTCTGGCTTCTACGCAGAATGGACGTTCCGTTATTCCTCGCAGAACGGCGGTCTTGACGTCTGGACCGTCCGGTCCAGGTCTGAACCGGACGGTCTGGCCCTTGGGGAACGGACAATCCATTTTCCACTGGAACGGACGGTCCGGAACGGCTGGACCGTCCGGTCCAGGTCTGGACCGGATGATCTGGCCATCTGGAACTCTTCCATATCGTTCCGTCGTTCGTTTCTCGCGTTGTTCTCTTCACGTGTGATCCATCCCTAATGGTGTGTGACCCTGTAGGCTCATTCAAAGTGGTAGTGGCTTCGGAAATCTTTTCCTGAATCACAAGTCACGGTTAGCCTCTAGCAAGACACCATGCCACCCACCTAGAATAGAGTTAGAGGTGATCTAACAAAGCCATCAATAGTTCAAGTGCTGATCCTGGTTCTCACGATGTCGTATGTTGAACAAGGGCATGGTATGAGCCACCCTTCAAGTTCGACCGCTTACTGGTCTTGGCAAATCGACTGATAAAATAGATGCAACTTCATCTATAGCATGGTCACGCATTTTCACAGTCCGATTTCCACGAGAGGCCCACCGACATCTCTCCTGGTAAAGAGGTGACAAGTCCCGTATTGCATGTCTACTATCTCCATATGATTCGTGAACGTATCTGAGCAACGCCGTTATAATCATCCGGTTAAAGAAGACGTTTGACGCAGTCAAGACACGCCACTCCTCATATCAGATACTCTAGACATCTCAGGTCTGAGGACCAAAGAACGAACCGCTGTATGAGATTCATGTCATGACTCATGCCCATATGACAATCTCATGCGGGTCATCGAGTCACTCGTTCCAAACAAGTACCCATGATTGTGATTTGCATCCAATGCATATGATCATCATCATCAATCACACATCATGCTGGTCTTAATCCATCACTGTTCCCACAATGACAACTGACCAGGGAGTTTAGAATCATCTGCAATGATTCATGGATATCTACCGAAACATAACAAACATGCTAATCATATCACGGGAAAAGTAATGCATTCATAAACCAATGAATCAATACATAGTCTAAATGTCATATCATGGATCATCGTAGAGCATTACAACCAACACATCACTGATGCAACTCGGGGTACACCAAATAGTGGAAAGATGGTGCGCTTGAACATCCGAAACACTGTCTTTGCATCATTCTTCGGACTTGCAAGTGTTTCGACCGACTTAGTGACATAGTCAACGGCAACCAAAATGTACACATTCTCGCAGGATAATGGGAATGGTCCCATGAAGTCAATTCCCCAAACGTCAAATGGCTCGACCTCAAGGATGTACTGTTGTGGCATCTCGTGACGACGGGAAATGCTTCCCGTTCTCTGGCATGAATCGCAGGAGGAGACAAACTGATGCACATCTTTGAACAACGAGGGCCAATAAAACCCGGCCTGCAAGATCTTCGCAGCAGTTTTCGATGTAGCAAAGTGCCCGACGTAATCAGAAGAATGGCAATGGGCGATGACGCTCTGAATCTCCTCTTTTGGTATACATCGCCTGAATATCCCATCCTTTCCTCGGACATCATGAAGGAATTTATTCCTTCCAATGTAGTTCAGCTCCGGAGGAATCAGCCCACTCACCAGGTAATTCACGAAGTCTGCGTACCACGGAGCCTCAGAGTGGATTGAAATGGCCATGACATACTCATCTCGTAACGAATCATCAATGGGCAAAGAGCTCGAGATTTCAAGGCGCGACAAATGATCCGCTACACCATTCTAAGTCCCCTTTCTATCCCTGATCTCTAGATCAAACTCTTTTAGCAGGAGAGTCCATCTGATTAGGCGAGGCTTGTCGTCTTTCTTGGACAGAAGGTACTGGAGAGCAGCATGATCAGTGTTGTAATACCCCGAAACCCGATTCGAATATTTAATTATTTATGAGAATAAATGATTAAATAGAAACACTGCGTTATCATCAAAACGGAAATATACAATAGGGGAAAAAGGTACGAGAAATCACCACATACAAAGAGACGAGAAAAAGACGAAGAAACGTGGAAAAATTGTCTAGATCGACCGGTCAAGGGTGTGGACCGACAAGTCCAGAGATGGACCGAGGGTCGGACCGAACAGACTAAACTCGCGAAGAAAAACTGAAAAAAAGGTCGCAGACCGACCGGTCTGGGAGACTGACGAACAGAGGATGCAAGTGGCCAACTTGCCCCTTTCTAGCCGTCTGTTTTCTGCGATTTCGGGATCCACCGGCGTCCAATCGCCGGCCAACTCTGTCAGAATGTTGCAGACTCGTAGGTGGGCCTGGGCTTGAGTCCAAACGGATTTCCTCTCGCTCTATAAACTGAGCAGAAGCTCAGCCTTGCACCATTTTCGGAAAAAATCAGAGAAAAGAGAGGGAGAGTAGAAACAGAGAGAAAGGGGCAAAAACCAGGTAGAATCGATGCAAGGGAAGCTCGGTAACATGAAGGGGGACATCCCTAGAGTGTCTAGAAGAGGTTTCCGGCAAGAAACAGATCGGAAAACACCTCGAAATCCGGCCAAAACCATATCTGAGCCGAAACAGAGGTGAGTGGCTCGAGTTCCATCTGTGTGAGCTCGTTCTGAGATTGTGATTGTGTTATTTCGATGGTTTACTGATTGGATTAGATAGAGGACATTTCAACGAACATTTAGCAACAAACGACACTAAATTTGGTTAACAAACGAGTGAGATATGGTCGATTGAAGTTGGACAAAAATTTGGAAATCGCGATCTGTTCTTCGCCCAGTCTCTAGATCGACCGATCTGGACCCGGACCGACCGGTCCAGACCAAAAATCAGACCGAGTGGTCTCGGAATGGCACGGAACACCTAGACCGACCGGCGTCCAATCGCCCTGGACCGACCGGTCTAGGCCAGAATAAGAGGAAAATGACTCGGAATGAACTAGAAGACGTGGACCGACCGGTTTTGACCTGAATTACGATGAAAATGGACCGAATGATCCCGGAAAAGGAATAGAGACACAAAGATCGACTGACCCAGGATACAAAACCCACCATTCGGCGAATCTTTGATTAGTTATGTGCGGTGAGATGTGTGATCCAACGATGAGAGTGACTCGTTGTGTGATTATTATGGGTAGTTTGCATAGCGTTTAACGATATCTCGGTGGGGACCGAATACCGCGATACGCGTGATTATATTGGGAAGACATGCACGTTGATTGCCATGTTTGTAGCTCACTCGTGCGACGAGTGCAGCATGGTTGTGTTTGTGATATAGTCGTGTGCGATACGACGGCCAACGTCATGGACTTGACGGGCGTGTGAGGTGCCCCTAGTCATGGACTTGACTAGGGCTATGGCTAAACCCTATGGTGGACTCCATACGGGTGTTGTGTTCTATTGTGTCATGGACTTGACATGGCCAACGTCATGGACTTGATGGGCGTGTGAGGCGTTTGACTAGGGTTATGGCTGAACCCTATGGTGGACTCGATTCGGTGTGTTTGTATTTCCTTTGTGTCATGGACTTGACACCGGAGGTCACGCGAGTGACAGGCGCAGGAGACGCGCGTGGTCGCATGTGATTTGATGGCCAATGTCACGCGAGTGGCGGGCGTGTGTGAGACACTTCTAGTCATGTTGATATGACTAGGACCTTTGGCTAATCCTATGATGTGATGTCATATGGGTATGATTGTGTTTGACATATTTGTGACTGATGTGATGTGATTATGCATGAATATTATAATTGTATGTTGTTTGTGAATTATCGATTTAACACCGTTCTCGTTGAGAACGGGTTTACCGGGTTCAACTCGGGTTACTCACTAAGCAGTTGTGCTTAGTCCTCGTGGTTTATATTTTTCAGATCACGAGGATTACGCCTAGCGTATCCAACCGACGACGACCTGAGAGACGCAGCATCATGTACGGGATTTACATTTTGGGTTACGG
>NW_010966568.1:64843-75507 GCF_000463585.1 Tarenaya hassleriana
GACCCGGAACGGCGGGCCCGTCCGGTCCAGGTCTGGACCGGATGATCTGGCCATCTGGAACTCTTCCATATCGTTCCGTCGTTCGTTTCTCGCGTTGTTCTCTTCACGTGTGATCCATCCCTAATGGTGTGTGACCCTGTAGGCTCATTCAAAGTGGTAGTGGCTTCGGAAATCTTTTCCTGAATCACAAGTCACGGTTAGCCTCTAGCAAGACACCATGCCACCCACCTAGAATAGAGTTAGAGGTGATCTAACAAAGCCATCAATAGTTCAAGTGCTGATCCTGGTTCTCACGATGTCGTATGTTGAACAAGGGCATGGTATGAGCCACCCTTCAAGTTCGACCGCTTACTGGTCTTGGCAAATCGACTGATAAAATAGATGCAACTTCATCTATAGCATGGTCACGCATTTTCACAGTCCGATTTCCACGAGAGGCCCACCGACATCTCTCCTGGTAAAGAGGTGACAAGTCCCGTATTGCATGTCTACTATCTCCATATGATTCGTGAACGTATCTGAGCAACGCCGTTATAATCATCCGGTTAAAGAAGACGTTTGACGCAGTCAAGACACGCCACTCCTCATATCAGATACTCTAGACATCTCAGGTCTGAGGACCAAAGAACGAACCGCTGTATGAGATTCATGTCATGACTCATGCCCATATGACAATCTCATGCGGGTCATCGAGTCACTCGTTCCAAACAAGTACCCATGATTGTGATTTGCATCCAATGCATATGATCATCATCATCAATCACACATCATGCTGGTCTTAATCCATCACTGTTCCCACAATGACAACTGACCAGGGAGTTTAGAATCATCTGCAATGATTCATGGATATCTACCGAAACATAACAAACATGCTAATCATATCACGGGAAAAGTAATGCATTCATAAACCAATGAATCAATACATAGTCTAAATGTCATATCATGGATCATCGTAGAGCATTACAACCAACACATCACTGATGCAACTCGGGGTACACCAAATAGTGGAAAGATGGTGCGCTTGAACATCCGAAACACTGTCTTTGCATCATTCTTCGGACTTGCAAGTGTTTCGACCGACTTAGTGACATAGTCAACGGCAACCAAAATGTACACATTCTCGCAGGATAATGGGAATGGTCCCATGAAGTCAATTCCCCAAACGTCAAATGGCTCGACCTCAAGGATGTACTGTTGTGGCATCTCGTGACGACGGGAAATGCTTCCCGTTCTCTGGCATGAATCGCAGGAGGAGACAAACTGATGCACATCTTTGAACAACGAGGGCCAATAAAACCCGGCCTGCAAGATCTTCGCAGCAGTTTTCGATGTAGCAAAGTGCCCGACGTAATCAGAAGAATGGCAATGGGCGATGACGCTCTGAATCTCCTCTTTTGGTATACATCGCCTGAATATCCCATCCTTTCCTCGGACATCATGAAGGAATTTATTCCTTCCAATGTAGTTCAGCTCCGGAGGAATCAGCCCACTCACCAGGTAATTCACGAAGTCTGCGTACCACGGAGCCTCAGAGTGGATTGAAATGGCCATGACATACTCATCTCGTAACGAATCATCAATGGGCAAAGAGCTCGAGATTTCAAGGCGCGACAAATGATCCGCTACACCATTCTAAGTCCCCTTTCTATCCCTGATCTCTAGATCAAACTCTTTTAGCAGGAGAGTCCATCTGATTAGGCGAGGCTTGTCGTCTTTCTTGGACAGAAGGTACTGGAGAGCAGCATGATCAGTGTTGTAATACCCCGAAACCCGATTCGAATATTTAATTATTTATGAGAATAAATGATTAAATAGAAACACTGCGTTATCATCAAAACGGAAATATACAATAGGGGAAAAAGGTACGAGAAATCACCACATACAAAGAGACGAGAAAAAGACGAAGAAACGTGGAAAAATTGTCTAGATCGACCGGTCAAGGGTGTGGACCGACAAGTCCAGAGATGGACCGAGGGTCGGACCGAACAGACTAAACTCGCGAAGAAAAACTGAAAAAAAGGTCGCAGACCGACCGGTCTGGGAGACTGACGAACAGAGGATGCAAGTGGCCAACTTGCCCCTTTCTAGCCGTCTGTTTTCTGCGATTTCGGGATCCACCGGCGTCCAATCGCCGGCCAACTCTGTCAGAATGTTGCAGACTCGTAGGTGGGCCTGGGCTTGAGTCCAAACGGATTTCCTCTCGCTCTATAAACTGAGCAGAAGCTCAGCCTTGCACCATTTTCGGAAAAAATCAGAGAAAAGAGAGGGAGAGTAGAAACAGAGAGAAAGGGGCAAAAACCAGGTAGAATCGATGCAAGGGAAGCTCGGTAACATGAAGGGGGACATCCCTAGAGTGTCTAGAAGAGGTTTCCGGCAAGAAACAGATCGGAAAACACCTCGAAATCCGGCCAAAACCATATCTGAGCCGAAACAGAGGTGAGTGGCTCGAGTTCCATCTGTGTGAGCTCGTTCTGAGATTGTGATTGTGTTATTTCGATGGTTTACTGATTGGATTAGATAGAGGACATTTCAACGAACATTTAGCAACAAACGACACTAAATTTGGTTAACAAACGAGTGAGATATGGTCGATTGAAGTTGGACAAAAATTTGGAAATCGCGATCTGTTCTTCGCCCAGTCTCTAGATCGACCGATCTGGACCCGGACCGACCGGTCCAGACCAAAAATCAGACCGAGTGGTCTCGGAATGGCACGGAACACCTAGACCGACCGGCGTCCAATCGCCCTGGACCGACCGGTCTAGGCCAGAATAAGAGGAAAATGACTCGGAATGAACTAGAAGACGTGGACCGACCGGTTTTGACCTGAATTACGATGAAAATGGACCGAATGATCCCGGAAAAGGAATAGAGACACAAAGATCGACTGACCCAGGATACAAAACCCACCATTCGGCGAATCTTTGATTAGTTATGTGCGGTGAGATGTGTGATCCAACGATGAGAGTGACTCGTTGTGTGATTATTATGGGTAGTTTGCATAGCGTTTAACGATATCTCGGTGGGGACCGAATACCGCGATACGCGTGATTATATTGGGAAGACATGCACGTTGATTGCCATGTTTGTAGCTCACTCGTGCGACGAGTGCAGCATGGTTGTGTTTGTGATATAGTCGTGTGCGATACGACGGCCAACGTCATGGACTTGACGGGCGTGTGAGGTGCCCCTAGTCATGGACTTGACTAGGGCTATGGCTAAACCCTATGGTGGACTCCATACGGGTGTTGTGTTCTATTGTGTCATGGACTTGACATGGCCAACGTCATGGACTTGATGGGCGTGTGAGGCGTTTGACTAGGGTTATGGCTGAACCCTATGGTGGACTCGATTCGGTGTGTTTGTATTTCCTTTGTGTCATGGACTTGACACCGGAGGTCACGCGAGTGACAGGCGCAGGAGACGCGCGTGGTCGCATGTGATTTGATGGCCAATGTCACGCGAGTGGCGGGCGTGTGTGAGACACTTCTAGTCATGTTGATATGACTAGGACCTTTGGCTAATCCTATGATGTGATGTCATATGGGTATGATTGTGTTTGACATATTTGTGACTGATGTGATGTGATTATGCATGAATATTATAATTGTATGTTGTTTGTGAATTATCGATTTAACACCGTTCTCGTTGAGAACGGGTTTACCGGGTTCAACTCGGGTTACTCACTAAGCAGTTGTGCTTAGTCCTCGTGGTTTATATTTTTCAGATCACGAGGATTACGCCTAGCGTATCCAACCGACGACGACCTGAGAGACGCAGCATCATGTACGGGATTTACATTTTGGGTTACGGAACTTGTATTCCCGCATTTTGTACGGTTAAATTATAACTATTCGGACATGTGTTATTTCGCGATACTGATCGCTTGTATTTCCGCTGCATGCTCTATTGGTTTGAAAAATGTTTTTTTTTGGATTTCGTATTTTCGCTTCCGCGGTTTATTATTTTATTATTATATCGTCCATTTGGCACAGCCCGTATACTGTACACGGGTTACGGGTGTCACAACTTTTGGTATCAGAGCCACGTTCTTTCCTCGGGAAGGAATCGTGCTCATTACCTAACGGTTTTGTACGAAAAATGTTTTCAAACCATGTCCGAAGAAAATCCTCACATGTCGAGGTCCGTACATCGATGATGTAGTTATCGGTCGTCAGTTGCTAAACTGTCTTAAATGTGATGCAGTGAAATGGCGCCACGACGTGCTAGGCTTGCAGCGAGGGCTGACGACGTTCCCGATCAGGCTCCACCGTCTAACCTGGGGAACGAGGGATGGAGGGATGAGTTTTGTCAGTTTCAGGAGACCGTGTGGCAGCACCTGGATGAGAGACCCAGAGCCGAGGGAAGGGGACTTTCACCAGCCGCCGATACCTGCTGCGACGGCGGAATACCTCCCCATCGTCAAGGAGCTGCGGGCGATGCATACCCCGCGATTTTGAGGGATCGGTGAGACCGGAAGCGGCTGAGGAGTGGCTCACCCAGATCTCTCAGGACTTGGAGTATCTGCAGTGCCCGTATTAGTACCGGGCTATGATCGCGAGTCATCACCTGTCGGGTCAGGCGCGACATTGGTGGGCGAAGGTGGTGCAGGAGGCACCAACGGGACATCGTTTCACCTGGGAGGAGTTTCGACAGGAGTTCGAGGCGAAGTACTTCTGGAGGCAGGACCGTGAGTACCGTGTGACAGAGTTCCTCATGTTGCAGCAGGGGGACATGACTGTCAGCGAGTACGAGGCGGAGTTCACTGATGGCTCGGATTTTATCTGGATTTTATACCGAGTATACCTTTGGTTTCTAAACGGTTTTCACATATACTAGGCATATTAGAGCCATCTTAGGTCTCTGGGACTAGGTTTTGACCATTGCAGGAACTCGAGGGTTTTCGGGACAAAACGGAGAAGACAGAAGCATAATTCCCCAGTTTTTAGGTCTGGAACGGACGGACCCATATACTGGAACAGACGGATTGGGTGCACAGACCGGACAGACCACGAGACAGCCCTCCAAACTGAACCTGGACCACTGGAACGGACGGCCTGGAACACCACATGGAACGGACGGTCTAAAACTCCGGAACGGACGATCTGACGACTTAAGAACGGACGGTCTGGAGAGACGGAACGGACGGTCTGACGGACTGAACTAACCTAGAACGGACGGACCACTTGACAGACTCCGCCAAAGCTACGCCGTTTCGCCATTCTTTTCGGGTTTTTGAGGGAAAATGAAGGAGGAGAACCCTAAGTTTGATTGGGGGCCGAAAATAGAGACCTTGGGAGAGAAAAGGAGAGCTCTTGGAGGATGTAGAAGAAGGAGGAAACTCCACTGAAGATTGAAGATTTCTTGAGCACCTCTCTACTCTCTCTATGATTTCTGCATTCACCCGTCTACTGATGTATGGAGGGCATCTGGTGCCCACCGAGGCGTCGAAGGTCCAGAAGTTCATTGCTGGACTCCGACCTTACCTGCGGAGGAAGATCGAGATTCAAGAGTACCTGACGCTGAGTCGGTATATCTCGCAGCTGGAGAAGGTGGAGCGTGGAGAACGGGAGAAGAAGGAAGGGAAGACCCGTGAGCGGACCAGTGGTATGTTATCATTTGGTATCAGAGCTTGATTCTCTAGTTTGGATTATCTTTCCGGTGTGTTTGTATTTCCTTTGTGTCATGGACTTGACACCGGAGGTCACGCGAGTGACAGGCGCAGGAGACGCGCGTGGTCGCATGTGATTTGATGGCCAATGTCACGAAAGAGAAAAGAAAAGAAAAAAAAAGAAAAGAAAAAGTAAAAAAAAATATATAAAAAAAAAACGGTTGGTTGTTCTGAGTCGGGGTTGTAACTTTATTTTCGTGTTTCCATTTGCATTCATCATCGGAAACTCAAATTGAGTACTTTGAGTCATAGTCATAGTTCGCTTTTGAGTCGAAAATTCTTTTGCTCCTGGATAGACTGGTTTGATAAGTTTTCGGTGAATTGCTATCGTTTTGAGTTTGATTTAGTTTGCTAATAGTTTGAACAAGGACTTTGGAAGAGAAAACAAGTGAGGTGGAGTGAAGAAAATTGAGTGAAACACTTTCTGAGTGTGGTGAGATTTCTGCCATCTTCTTTTTCCTTGTCTCTTTCTGTTCTTTTTTGTTTCTTAACATTTTTTGCAGAGTTTCAACATGGAAGACATACAAAATGAGCAGCAACCTGAAGGAGCAAACCCACTTCAAATGCAAGCGCTAATGGGTGAGCTACGAAGGATGTTGAGGGCTGAGATAGAACCATTGCATCAAAGAGTGGATCGGATGGAGAATGCTGCAAGACACCGACAACAACAAGGTGTTCCCAGAAGAGCTAGGTCACATCATAGTGATCCTAGTGACGAGGGAGAACAATTGTCGGAAGTAGAAGAAGTACGTGAGAATCCGAGGAGGCAAAGGCGTGAACCTCGTCCACGAGAACGTCTTGATGATGATCTCAGTAGCATCAAGATGGAAATTCCTACATTTCACGGCCGGAACGATGCGGAAACATATCTGGAATGGGAGAGAAAGACTGAGATGGTATTTGATTGCCATCATTATTCCGAGTTGAAGAAAGTTAAACTCGCAGCATCAAAGTTCAGTGACTATGCATTAATGTGGTGGGATCAATTGGTTCTTTCACGGCGAAGATATGGTGAGAATCCCATTACCACATGGGGTGACATGAAAATAGTCATGAAGAGGCGGTTTGTACCCAATCATTACCATCGAGAAGTGCATCAAAAGTTACGAAGGTTGGTGCAAGGAAGTAGAAGTGTTGAAGAATATTACAAAGAGATGGAAATGTTGATGATTCGGGCCAACGTTGAAGAAGATCGTGAAGCGACAATGGAGAGATTTATTGGTGGGTTGAACCAAGAGATCCAGGATCGTGTAGAGATTCAACACTACGTTGAGATGGAGGATTTGCTACATTTTGCGATCAAGTTCGAGAACCAAATCAAAAGAAGAGGAAAAACACATCAAAGGTTTGGTTCCAACTCATCTAATCCCCGACCACAATTCCACAAAGAAGATAAGCCAACTTTTGGCTCATATAGATAAAGAAGTGATGGTGGAAATATGTAGAATCAATGGTAAGCAATGTAAGAAAGTAAGTAAAAACGAGTGACCTATCAAACAAGGATGACTACGGGCGTCGGTATCGTATTCGCGTGTGTGGGTATTTACTAAGCATGCATGAATAACGATTATAACTTGTATTCGGGAATCATCAAGCAACGATAATAGAGAATTCACCTCTCGGTCTACTAACTCACTATCTACAGAGTAACTTGTCAATCTCTCGATCTATTCAAGTTAACCCTAGATGCACGAAGAACGCTATCATCAACCCTAGATCGATTAAGTCATATCTCTATGTGAATAATACGATCTATCCTATTGATTTTGATCCGAAACAAACCCATATCTCTATGTGGTTCAGAATCCAAGATAATTGATCAAGGGATTAGCAAACATCAATCCAATAAAAGTGCAAATCAATAGAACCGAAACAAATCAAAACCGAAATCCAAGTTAGGGTTCAAACATACCCAAAACACATACGAATCCCTAACCCATAGTCGTGGATCTACTCACGGTTCATAGAAAACAATAGAAAGAACAGAGAAAAAGAGATAAAAGAGAGGAAAGAAAGTCTCATGCAGATGTGTAGTCTTCACGATCGAATCTTCCTTCCTCTTCCCGAAATCCCGTGAACTTCTATTCTTCTCTCCCCAAAAGCTCTCCAAAATCTGTATCTAGGTGTTCTCTGAGGTTCCCCCCTGTTCTAGGACGTGGCTAGGGCTTTTTTATAACCCTAGGGCGGCTCCCAAGAGTCATATTCCCATTCAGATGCTGAAAATCGCGAAACAGGGTTTTACACTGGATCCGGACCGATTCCAGGTGGATCCGGACCGGATCCAGATTCCTGGGGTCGGGTTGCGTTCCGGACTCGGACCGATTTCAACTGAAATCGGCCCTGCACTGGCAGTTTTCTGGTCTTCACGAATTCGCTCATAACTCTCTGCTCCGGTGTCGGATTTACACGATTTTGGTGTCGTGAAGCTCTTGAAGTGCTCTTTCCAATGGTATAAGTCTCGCACGATTTGGACCTCTGTAGAGAAAGTTATTGATGTCTCAACATGAGCATCTCATCCGAACTTCTCCTTTAACGTTCCAATTAGCTCCTTTTCGAGTCCAATCATCTTCGAAATCTGTAACTCTGCAAAACTAGAGCACAACCGGGTTTTGTATCCTAACACGCCTAGAATGTCTATGAATGCATGTGATTATCCTATAAAACCTAGACAAACTCTCATCAAAATATAGAGAAGAATAGGAGTTATCAAATCCCCCCAGACTTAAACCTTTGCTCGTCCTCGAGTAAAGAACGAAGGAATAAAATCTGCAAAACAGGGAATGACGAACATCAAATAGCATCATCGTGAGACTCAAAAGCAAAATATCCATCCAATACTAGTTTCGCGAGAAATCAAAAGCGAAACATCCATCCAATACTATTTTCCCGAGAACCGTACTCAAACCGGTCTACTATGATCTTCCTACCAAAGACTACTCTACCTAGCCATGGGATTTTTATTGCCACCTAGAACCCGTTAGAATCTCTACAACACACCAAGTCTATTTCTGAACCTATCCTTATCTCAACTTAGCCTATTCGATCTTAGTTCTACTCTGTACCTGGATTTTTACCTTTTTGTAGAATTTCTTTAATGAACGCTAGCACCTCGGGTTTCTAGGACGTTGAAGTTGAAGGAATCATTTTCTCTCTTTCTTTTCTTTTCTCTTTGTTTTTTATATATATTTTTTTTTCTTTTGATGCGATGTCCGACCCACAACTTAGACCCGAACCGTCAATCGACGCACTCATGTCCTCGAACGATTTTCGTTGACGAGATTCCGACAGCGGAGTGTCGAGATGCTTTATTTTTCCAAGGCAATTGTTGAACTAGATTTCATCGACCTGCAAGACTCGGAAAAGGTTCTACAAGAAACATATAACCTGGATATGGTCGTATCAACTCCGTAGATTCCAAACAGCAACCTCATCCCACAAACTTTATATGGAAAGTCTGGAGAACTATCAATTCGACACGGTTCAACCACGTTCTACAAAGTCACTAGATCATCAAGATATTTCTACTCTATCATCCCAAAAATCCTCCAAATGATGTTCAAAACGGGTGTCCGAGGTATGCACGTGAACCTATATGAACCTATATCTATATGTCATATGCAATCATGCAAACCTAACAAAAATCATCTATATGGAAAAAAGGAAAAAGAAAACGTGAATGCAACTAATGCAAAGTGATATGCAAAAGTGAAAAACTTTCCTAAGTCTATATGCCATGATAAAATGCACCTAAACTAAATGCAATCCTAAGTAGATAGACCTGAATGTATGAAGGATCTATCCACCCCCCAGACTTTAATCATACACCGTCTACGGTGTAGACTCTCGCCCGAAAAAGTAGAATCGAAAACAACATATGGAAAGAACCAATAAAAGGGGTAGAGAAACTTAGCTCTGCGGAATTCGTTCGCTCGCAATGAAGTTAACTCACGTCAAACGCAAGAGCTCTCATGCACTCTATGGACCAGAATCTATCCAAACGTCGTCTCTCGGAAGATGATGCTCATCTCTCGTATGTCGGTACGAACGCTCATAGAAAAACAAACGTTACCCGAAAAATAACACAGAGACTCGCATATAGATAAAGAAGTCTAGAGTATACAAAATCCGAGTCCCACTAGTACAACGGAGAGGCCTACTACATCACTACTAAAATGGAAAAGGGGAACACCTACCTGATCTGCGAGCTAAGCGTCCGCCGGTCCATCGTCTCTGTCGTCCTCCATAGGTGCCGGCGGCTGCTCGTCGGGGAATAGTCGGCTGCGGAGTCTGTGGAACTCCGCGTATAGGGCATCATGCTGAAGTCGGAGCGCCTGCATCTTGTCGACGAGCTGTGAAGAGGTTCCGCACCATCTGGTATACATGCTCGTCATCTCTGATTCGACGTGGCTCCGCATATCGGAGACGGCTCTGTCTAAGGCGCCTCTCGTATCGATCATCGCCTGATATATGAACCTCTGGAAGTCATCTTGAGGCTGGAATGTATAGCCGTAATCATCCGGAGCTCGTGTGGAGGCGGCAGGCGGTGGAGCTGAAACCGTCGGGGGAAAAGGGGGTGGTGAGTGCGTATGCGAAGGGCCGGCTTCTGTGGTGTGAAATGCTAATGCTAGAGGATATGGGGGTGCTGGTGGTTCATCGTAGGCGCCCTCCTCGAGTCCAGCTTGTTGAGCTGCGGAGAACTGGAATCGGAGTCCGTCAATGGAGATCGGTGGCAGGTGAATGTTCGGTAAGGTGAAGCGCTGGCTGGTGCCCTGCTGGTCATAGTACAACCAGAGATGGTTGCCCCGAATGGTCTCCAACGATAGTTTGCTGCGCAGAGCAGCCAAGTCGAGAACCGTGGCGCCTTTGAGACGAGAACGCTCGTAACGTCCGACGTTCACGCCGACTCTTCTCGCAATCGTGGTGACGAGGCCGCCGCATCGGATATAGACGCCTGAATCTGAGCGGGCTATCTGATGCAAGTGTAGAGCGACCC
>NW_010966568.1:75610-77822 GCF_000463585.1 Tarenaya hassleriana
TGGCGAACTGTGCCATCGTGAGGCGGTATTGCTGGCCTGCTATCCAAAACGCCATGTAGCCTCGATGTGCCTCACCAGTCGGGGGTATGAATAGCCGGAGTGAGCCAAGAAACTCCGCGGTTAGCTGGCGGTATGTGTCCTCTCGCATGTGTAAGAGGCTGTCCCAATGAATCCCAGCGCATAGCTCGCGCACTGAGTCATAAAGGCCCAGCCGACTTATCTCCGTGCTTGCAAACTTCGTGTTCCGGATGACTTGATAGAAGGCGCCAGCGCGCTCTTGCATCTCTGGTGATGGTAGGAAGAATCGCGGTTGGTTGTCCGGATCAAGTACGCTGGGAGTGTACGGGCTGAGCTCGGTGATCGTGTTCTGGCCCGTCTAAAATTCTTCCAGGAGCGGGATATGGTCAGTGTAGTCCGGGTTGTGGCGGTTCCTAGTCTTCCTGGTGGCCATCTGAAACTCAAAGACAAGTAAAGTGAGCGCGGTTGAAACCGCGGTGAAAACGCGCATCTATCTTCGCTCTGTCTACCTCGATTCCCCTAGAAGACACCTTATGTCCTAAAACAATCCCTTCTTGCACCATGAAGGGATCCGGTCCGTTTCCAGGTGGAATCGGTCCGGATCCAGGTTCGTCTTCTCCGCCTGAACTGAGTCTCGATCCGGTCCGGATCCAACTGGGTCCGGTCCGGATCCAATCGCAGCGAATCCAGATTCAAAAATCGCCTGAAAAAAATCTGCAAAATCTGACCAAAATCGAGCATCCAAATGCATGGGCAATGTGAATCTAACCTATCCTCATCAGAATCGACCCATAAAGCTCATCCAAAACTACGAAATCATCTCCACAATCAAATTTTCTGAAATTTCTTATGAACCCTAGCAACCCAAATCCGAAAATTACTCAGAATAAATCAATGTTTGAGTCATGAAATAGATAGGGAAGCATACCTGGGTGTCGTAGATGTGGAATCGGATCAAGTAAGAGGTGGGAGTGGGAGGGCCGAGTCGAGATTAAAAAAAAAAGGAGTGAAGAAGAACTGAGTTCGGCCCTCTTAAGTAGATCGCGGATTTGGATCCGGTCCGAGTCCAGGTGGAATCGGTCCGGATCCAGATGAACTTACCTGGCCCGTGCTGAACTGGATCCGGTCCGTTTCCAGGTGGAATCGGTCCGGATCCGGTGTCTGTGAAACTTCACTTGCGTTCCCGATTTTCGCCGAATGACCTGCAACTCGTGATCTAGACATCTACACATCAGGGAAAACACCACGTAGGCTCCCCAAAACCAAAAACCTCATGTCTAATGCAACTAAAATGATCCAAAAGTCCAAAACTCCTAAAATTATACAAAGACCCTCGGGTTGCCTCCCGAGAAGCGCTTCTTTATGGTCGATAGCTAGACCGTGTGTGAGCTCAGGCTGATGGTGGTAATTCGAGAGGAAGAACGCCTCTCACGGCTATAGGATCAGCTGGGTTGTACAGCTTCAGACGCTGTGCATTTACCTTGAACGTGCTACCCTTGCTGTCGTATAATACCACCGCTCCGTGGTCGAAAACTCGATGGATCTTGAATGGGCCGGACCACTTGGACTTCAGCTTTCCTGGAAATAATCGCAATCGAAAGTTAAAGAGAAGGACAAGATCACCTGAGTGGAATGATCGCTGAATAATGTGTCGATCGTGCCATTTCTTCGTTCTCTCCTTGTAGATCTTCGCGTTCTCGTACGCGTCCAGTCTGATCTCCTCAAGATGGTGTAACTGGAGTACGCGTTTCTCTGCAGCGGTCTTCATGTCATAGTTGAGCGCCTTGATTGCCCAATAAGCTTTGTGCTCGAGTTCAACCGGTAGATGACATGCTTTTCCGTAGACTAATTGGAACGGTGTCATACCAATCGGCGTTTTGAAGGCCGTTCGGTAAGCCCATACCGCATCGTCTAGCTTTTGTGACCAATCCTTGCGTGATTTAGCGACGGTTTTCTCCAGAATGGACTTGATCTCCCGGTTAGAAATCTCCACTTGTCCACTAGTCTGTGGATGATACGGAGTAGCAATTCGATGATGAACTCCGTATTTCTTCAGTAGTGTCTCGATGATCCGGTTGACAAAATGTGTACCACCATCGCTAATCACAACACGAGGAACACCAAAACGTGGAAAAATGATCTGTCTAAATAGCCTAACCACAGTCTTAGCATCATTCCTCGCGCTAGCCAAAAC
>NW_010966568.1:79479-81963 GCF_000463585.1 Tarenaya hassleriana
CTTGTTTAACGTCATTAGCTTGACCTATCTTGCTCAAATGATGGGAGGGTCTGAGAGGCGAAGATAATCGATCTTTCGCCACCCTTGATGTTGAGCGTTAAGCGCTTCTTTTGGACCTCGTGGATGCTTGAGCCTTCTATCCTCCTTGGGTTTCCAAACTTGTGAAGGAGGTGGATCTTGTGGATGTTTGAGCGATGATTTTGCTCGTTTCGATCCTCTCTTGCTCATTACCCCTACTCGACGGCCTGTAATAGAAGGTTCAAAAATAGATATAGGATTATGAGCAGGATACGTACCTCTCTCCAATGATGGTCCTATGTGTTCCTTTGTCCTAAGCCTTTGAGGTAAGGGCTTCAATTTGACCTTCGGGACATTCTCTAGACTCCAATCCGCTTTATTCAGCGTCCCCGTGCTAGGTGGTGGCTCTCTGGTCTCTTGAACGTCTTTAATAATTGTCGTGGAGGGTTCGGAGACGTTCGTAGAAGAATCAGATACGTCGATGTGAAAAATGTCCGATTTGCTCAGAGACTGGATCTGGTCCGATTCCAGGTGGAATCGGTTCGTTTCCAATTTGTCTTCAATTTGGATCCGGTCCGAATCCAGGTGGAATCGGTCCGGATTGACCTTCTGTAAAAATCCATCTTCGGAGGCACTTTGGATCCGGTCCGATTCCAGGTGGATTCGGTCCGGATCAAGCTTCTGTAAAACTCCAATTTCGTCCGATCCTTCGTTCAATGCTCGCGTAAGCTCTCGGATATCCTCCCAATTGCTGTATATGCTCTCGTTTGACGCTAGGAGAGATATCTCTAAAGGATCGACTTCCCGAAACTGATCGAAGACTTCTTGAGTGAGGATTTCATGCACATCGACATAGCATGCTGAATCGGTGGTAGACGGCTTTTTCATGTTGTAATCTAAGGTGAACTCCACAGTCTCGTCACCTATCTTCATTGTGAGACGACCAGCACGAACATGAACCACCGCATCGGCCGTGTTTAAGAACGGGCGGCCTGGTATAATCGGTATCTTCGAGTCTTCGTCCATGTCTAAAACAACAAAATCAACGGGAACATAATAATCCCCGACTTTCAATGGGACATCCTCGAGAATACCTGCAGGATACTTGATGGATCGATCTGCTAACTGTAGTGCCATCCTCGTCGGTTTAAGATCTCCAATGTTGAGCTTCTTGTAGATGGACAACGGAAGCAAGCTCACACTGGCACCCAAATCGCACAATGCACGGTCAATCTCAATGTTCCCGATTTTGCAAGGAATCGAGAAACTACCTGGATCCGATCTCTTTCGTGGCAACTCATGCTGTAGAATCGCAGCGCTCACCTCTGTGCTCAAGGATACTGTCTCCTTCCTAATCACCCTCTTCTTAGTCAAGATATCTTTCAAAAATTTCGCATAAGAAGGGATCTGGAGTATCGTCTCGTAGAAAGGTACCTTAACCTCTAACTTCCGAAGCATATCAACAAATCTGGACAACTGTGTATCCTCAGTATGCTTCTTCAATCGAGAAGGGAAAGGAATGGGTGGTACATAAGGTGGAGGAGCTACATATGGCGGTTCGGCTTCCTCTATATGCACCTTAGGTGTCTCGTGATCTATGACTTTCCCTTTCTCTTCAGCAGTGCATCTGGACTTCATCCTTTTTTCTGTGGTCAGAGGGACTGTATCATGCAGGTTCTCTCCATTTATAAGCTGAATAGCATTGACATGCTCTCGTGGATTCGGTTCGGGCTTTCCAGGAAATGTGCCCTGCTGTCTAGAGGGTTGTGATGCAAGCTCTGCAATCTGCATGTCCACATGCTTCAGATGAGCCTCAACTCCATCTAATCTCCTCTCAAAAGTGTCTTGCCTTTCCCTTATGCTCTGTACCTCGGTTTTCAGCTCCGTAAATGATGTCTTCTGATCGGACATCAGTTGGGCAATCATCGTCTTGATATCTGCTTCATCGTTCTTTGCAGGTTGATGCGCTCGGTAACCCTGATCCTGCTGCCCGTACCCAGGATTCTGTTGCGCGTATCCCTGATTCTGCCCCTGAAAACGTGACTGAGTGAAGCCTGGGGGATTCTGAGGGATTCTGGGAGCGCTCTGCTGCTGCGCATTCAATGCTCCGCTTGGGTTTCCGTAGGACAAACCAGGATGGTTCCTAGGCGCGCTCGGGTTGTAGAGGTGTGAAGGATTCTGGTATTGATTCCTTCCTATGTAGTTGACGTCCTCAACCGATTCTTCTTCTGATGTGGCCTGATTAACCAGAAACATTCCAGGCTGGACTTTGTGCGGGATAGATGTATTCTTGATTGTAGAGATTGGAAGGATTCTGGTATTGATTCCTTCCCACGTAGTTGACGTCCTCAACCGGTTCTTCTTCTGATGTGGCTTGATCTATCAAGAACATTCCAGGTTGGACTTTCGACGGGTTAGAAGTATTCTTAAGTCCCATGTGCTGCTTGATTGCCGATAGGTCGGATA
>NW_010966568.1:82019-82220 GCF_000463585.1 Tarenaya hassleriana
TGCAATCTGCATCTCTAGGGTGTCAAAGGGAATGTCGTATACACTCCCTCCACAAACTGTGTCCATCCATGCTCTAGTATCGTCTCTCAGTCTGTGGATGAACGTGGAAAGCAACAGCCGCTTATCCATGTCGTGGTGTGGACAAAGGCGTTGGTAGCCTTTGAACCTCTCCCATGCGTCATACAGACTCTCATCACTCTC
>NW_010966568.1:82331-85894 GCF_000463585.1 Tarenaya hassleriana
GTCCATCAGTGAAAAAGGAAAGGCCTCCAAATATACATCCTCGATGGTCATTCCTCGTGCCTTCCTAACTGATCTACACAACATCTTGAACTGAGTCAATTGAGCAATGGGATCCTCTGTAGGCCGCCCTCTGAAGCTCGCCTGACTGAACATCGTGATGCACTGGTGAACATTGTGATGCATTGTGGCGGTAGCTCGAAACTGTCAATGGGCGGACGGTTGATGCATGATAGGAGTTGGGTGTGCTTCGGTGCAATGTAAGAACCCAAAGTTTCCTCTGCAACGTAGGTAGCTTCGCCCTCGGTCTGCTGATCATAGAGCAGATTCATGTGCTCTTGATTCTCTTGATGCTCCTCATCATGAACCGCATGGTCATGTTGATGGTCGTGCGAACTACTCGACCTCGACATAGCTTCTCTTCTCTGCTGCTTTCGGATGTCTCTCAAAGTACGCTCAATCTCTGGATCGTAGACTAGGTCTTCTTTCCGAGTAGAGCTTCGTGTCATGCACTAGAATCCTGCAAATCGCAAAGAAAAAGACGAAACCAAGTGAAGCAGCAAAAACCAATAAAAGAAAAAGAAAAAGAAAAAGAAAACAAGCTAAGATCTAGAATCAATAAAGACCTAGATATAGGCTAACCAGTCCCCGGCAACGGCACCAAAAATTTGATACGTGTGTATCGAGTCTAGAATTTATACCCGATTCACAACTGATGGCTCGGATTTTATCTGGATTCTATATTGAGTATGTCTTTGGTTTCTAGACGGTTTCCACACATACTAGGCATATTAGAGCCATATTTAGGTCTTCGGGACTAGGTTTTGATTATTGCAGGAACTCGAGAGTTTTCAGGACGAAACGGAGAAAAGACGAGAAGGAGAGTGAAGAACTCATCCGGTCCGGAGCTGACCAAGTTTGGTCAGCCCCGGACCGCAAGAAGAGTACAGCCGGTCCGCCCGTGCACGGCTGACCAAGCCAAAAGACTTGTATTCGGGAATCATCAAGCAACAAAGATAGAGAATTCACCTCTCGGTCTACTAACTCACTATGTACAGAGTAACTCGTCAATCTCTCGATCTATTCAAGTTAACCCTAGGTGCATAAAGAACGCTATCATCAACCCTAGATCGATTAAGCCATATCTCTATGTGAATAATACGATCTATCCTATTGATTTTGATCCGAAACAAACCCATATCTCTACGTGGTTCAGAATCCAAGATAATTGATCAAGGGGTTAGCAAACATCAATCCAATAAAAGTGCAAATCAATAGAACCGAAACAAATCAAAACCGAAATCCAAGTCAGGGTTCAAACATACCCAAAACACATACGAATCCCTAACCCATAGTCGTGGATCTACTCACGGTTCATAGAAAACAATAGAAAGAACAGAGAAAAAGAGATAAAAGAGAGGAAAGAAAGTCTCCTGCAGATGTGTAGTCTTCACGATCGAATCTTCCTTCTTCTTTCCGAAATCCCGTGAACTTCTATTCTTCTCTCCCCAAAAGCTCTCCAAAAGTCTGTATCTAAGTGTTCTCTAAGGCTCTCCCCTGTTCTAGGACGTGGCTAGGGCTTTTTTTTAACCCTAGGGCGGCTCCCAAGAGTCCTATTCCCATTCAGATGCTGAAAATCGCGAAACAAGATTTTAGACTGGATCCGGACCGATTCCAGGTGGATCCGGACCGGATCCAGATTCCTAGGGTCGAATTCTGCGTCCTTGATCCGGACCGGATCCAGTTGGATCCGGCCCTGCGCTGGCAGTTTTCTGGTCTTCACGAATTCGCTCATAACTCTCTGCTCCGGTGTCGGATTTACGCGATTTTGGTGTCCACGTGAAGCTCTTGAAGTGCTCTTTCCAATGGTCTCGCATGATTTAGACCTCTGTAGAGAAAGTTATTGATGTCGCAACATGAGCATCTCATCCGGACTTCTCCTTTAACGTTCCAATTAGCTCCTTTTCGAGTCCAATCATCTTCGAAACCTGTAACTCTGCAAAACTAGAGCACAACCGGGCTTTGTATCCTAACACGCCTAGAATGCCTATGAATGCATGTGATTATCCTATAAAACCTAGACAAACTCTCATCAAAATATAGAGAAGAATAGGAGTTATCAACCAGCGAGGACCGGACCAGGAGGAAGAGGAGGAGGAGGCTCACCCTGATGGAGCCAAGGTTGCCGCGATCTCAGGTACCCTATACTTCTGTGGAGTTGCCTGTTATACGTTGTTTGGTACCGGGGTGACCCATAGTTTCCTGAGTGCGGGAGTGGCGGAGAGGCTTGAGACAGGAGAGATCGAGCCAAGGAGTGATTTCACTGTCTGCATACCAACCGGAGAGACATTAACAGTGCACGGGATCCTGAGAGGCGTACCCCTTGAGGTTTGCGGTCGCCTATTAGCTGCAGATATCATTATGGTACCCATCGGAGTTTTCGACATCATTCTGGGCATGGATTGGTTGATGAGGTACCAAGCCTACATCGATTGTCCTAAGAGGACAATCTGATTTACAGATAAATTCGGAGGGTTCGAGTTCCGAGGCCAAGGAGCGCCAGCAGCGGACCCGATCATCTCGGCACTGAAAGCCGAGAAGATGATCAGGAAGGGCAACGAAGCATTCCTGGTAGTTATTACAGCTACTCAGGAATCAGAGAGGAGACTGGAGGATACACCCGTTGCCCGGGAGTTTCCAGATGTGTTTCCCGATGATCTACCGGGATTACCACCCAGTCGGGAAGTTGACTTCAGCATAGATGTGCTATCGGGTACCGAGCCAATTTCCAAGGCTCTGTATTGGATGGCACCTACGGAGATGGTCGAGCTGAAGAAACAGCTGAACGAGTTGGTGGGGCAGGGTTTCATTTGCCCTAGCTTTTACTGTGGGGGACACTGGTACTCTTCGTGAAGAAGAAGGACGGGAGTATGCGGTTGTGCATCGATTATCGAGGGCTCAACCAAGTGACTATCAAGAATCGGTACCCGCTACCGAGGATTGACGAGTTGTTGGATCAGCTACAGGGAGTCCAATGGTTTTCGAAGATTGATCTACGATCCGAATATCATCAGATTCGGGTCAAGGAGGATGACATACAGAAGACGGCATTCAGGACGAGATATGGACACTTCGAGTTCGTGGTCATGCCTTTTGGGCTCACGAACGCGCCTGCGGTGTTCATGCAACTAATGAACCGCGTGTGCATGGACTACCTGGATGAGTTCGTCATCATTTTCATCGATGACATCCTCATCTATTTGCCGGATCCGCAGACACATGAGGAGCACTTCGAGTTCGTGGTCATGCCTTTTGGGCTCACGAACGCGCCTGCGGTGTTCATGCAACTAATGAACCGCGTGTTCATGGACTACCTGGATGAGTTCGTCATCATTTTCATCGATAACCTCCTCATCTATTCGCCGGATCCGCAGACACATGAGGAGCACCTGCGGAAGATATTGTGGAGGCTGAGAGAGAACCGGATGTACGCGAAGTTCAGTAAGTGCAGCTTCTGGTTACAAGAGATTGGATTCCTGGGACATGTGGTATCGGCCCAGGGCATT
>NW_010966568.1:86980-97798 GCF_000463585.1 Tarenaya hassleriana
TGACAACGAGGTGAGTTCTTCTTATGTTCTGAGTTTAGGACTTTTTAGCTGTTTAAATTTACATCAGAACCACATTGATACAACTCTCAGTTTGTGGGTCTATGGATATTTTCATATCGGGTCAGCTGTGCATATCATCTGCCATCCTTTGCAATGCATGGAAACATTGGAAACAGTTTTGGAAATTGGTCGTAGCTGAGTTCTTGTTTATTCTAGAAAGGTAACACATAGCTGAGCTCTTTTGGGTAGTTGATGTGTTTGGTATCTCTGCTGTCTTTTGGATGATGTTTTTGTCTAAAATTGGCCAGAGCTAATGCATAGTTTATCTCTTTTTGGTTGGCTTCTGCACAAAGAGTAGAGTTATCCGATTGTTTTTAGTGGTTTCTAACTTTCTCTTCTGCAATTGATTATGCTCACTATTGCATCTGATAGTATTTCCCCTTTCTGGTGGTGCAGTTCAAAAATCTCTTAGGCAGTTGATCCAACTGAAGAAAATCCCTCTCGCCAAGATCGAGGCCATCATGGAGTGGCAGTCCCCGACTTCTGCGACAGAAGTCAGGAGCTTCTTGGGACTAGCCGGCTATTACCGATGATTCGTCGAGGGATTCGCCAAGATCGCTTGACCCTTGACGAAGTTGATCGGAAAGAATGTCAAGTTCGAGTGGACAGCAGAATGCGAGGAGAGCTTCGCGGAGCTGAAGCGGAGATTGACGTCAGTGCCGATCCTGGCATTACCATGACCGGGAATGCTATACGAGGTACACACTGACGCGTCCAAGCATGGACTCGGTTGCATGTTGATGCAGGAGGGACATGTGATCGCTTACGCGTCGAGGCAACTGAAGAAACACGAGGAGAACTACCCGACACATGATATGGAGTTAGCAGCGGTAGTTCACGCGCGGAAGATCTGGAGATCGTATCTGTACGGGGAGAAAGTTAAGCTCAACACGGATCACAAGAGCTTGACATATGTGATATCTCAGAAGGATCTAAATCTGAGACAGCGGAGATGGTTGGAGCTGATTGCAGATTACGATCTGGAGATAGCCTACCATCCGGGGTAGGCTAACGTAGTGGCCGGCGCTCCTAGCAGGAGAAGATCTAAGCGGCCATACGTGTTGTCACCTCATCTCGCAACAACGCCGCTGAGTTGACTGCGATGTTGGGAAATCTCTCGTTGACGACCGAGGAGTCGACGCCGACCTTGATAGAGCGCGTGGTCAGGGGACAACACGGTGATCCTTTGCTCGCTCGATGCATGGATCACATCGAGGAATATAGCCTCAAGGGCTACCGCATTGACGAACAGGGAGCGTTGCGACTTGGGAACCAACTATGTGTGCCCGACGATCCGGAGCTGAGACAGGAGATTTTGTCAGAGGCACATCAGTCGAGGTTGGCGATGCATGCGGGGGCGAGCAAGATGTATCAGGGGCTACGACAGTGGTATACTTGGCCGAGAGTCAAGAGGGATGTGGCGGACTATGTAGCGAGATGCCTCACTTGCCAGTAGGTGAAGGCAGAGCGACATATGCCGGGGGAAAAGCTACAACCGCTGGAGATACCTGAGTGGAAGTGGGATTCGATTGCCATGGACTTCGTGGTCGGATTACCGCTCACGCCTAGCAAGAAGAACGCCATTTGTGTAGTCGTGGACCGGCTAACCAAATCCGCTCATTTCATCCCCATCCGGCAGGAGTATCCGATTGAGCGGTTGGCGCAGATTTACGTCGATGCGATCGTGCGTCTACATGGGGTCCCGAACGAGATCATCTCAGACCGAGACGCCCGATTCACATCACGCCTATGGAAGGCGATAGAGGAGGCTCTAGGGACAAAGCTCAAGATGAGTACGACATACCATCCTCAAACAGACGGCCAATCGGAGCGGACGATACAGACCTTGGAGGACATGCTCAGAGCTTGTATCATGGAGTGGGGAGCTCCGTGGGACCAGTATATGACGTTGTGCGAGTTTTCGTACAACAACAGTCATCACACGAGCATCGGAGTAACTCCATACGAGGCCTTGTATGGGCGACCGTGCAAGACACCGTTATGCTGGACAGAGATCGGCGAGCGCCGAGAGTTCAGGTCGGAGATCGTGGAGGAGACCACAGAGGTGATACGGAGGATTTGCGCCCATCTGAAGACGGCGCAGGATCGGCAGAAGTCGTACGCCGATCAGCAGAGACAAGACTTTGCGCTTGAGGTCGGAGATTATGCCTTTCTCCGAGTACAGGTGATGCGAGGTCATGCGAGGTTCGGGCAGAGCGGAAAGCTGAAGCCGCGATACATCGGACCTTACCTCGTGATCGCGAGAGTAGGAGCTGTTGCATACCGTCTTGGATTGCCGCCGGAGTTGGGCAACGTGCATGATGTGTTCCACGTGTCGACTCTGCAGAGGTACGTAGCGGACCCTTCTCACGTACTACAGCCCCAGGAGTTAGAGTTTACGGAGGCTACACGTTTCCGAGACGAGCCGCTGCAGATAGTGGACCGAAAGGGCAAGAAGCTGCGGACGAAGGAGGCGCCACTCGTGAAGGTCTTGTGGCGCAGCCAAGGGGTCTCAGACATGACCTGGGAACCCGAGGCGGAGATGCGTAGTAGTTATCCTCATTTGTTTACTTGAGCGTTGTACGAACTCTTTTGTATGACGTTGTGATTTGTATCAGACTTGTTTTCGGATGATGAGATGATATGGATATGTTTTGGTGACGATACCGATTGTTGGAATGTTTTGATAATATCGCGCGATTTAGAACTCGAGGACAAATTCTTTTTAAGGGGAGAGGATTTATAATACCCCGAAACCCGATTCGAATATTTAATTATTTATGAGAATAAATGATTAAATAGAAACACCACATTATCAGCAAAACGGGAATACACAATAGCGGGAAAAAGGCACGAGAAATCACCACGTACAAAGAGACGAGAAAAAGATGAAGAAACGTGGAAAAATTGTCTAGACCGACCGGTCTAGGGTGTGGACCGACCGGTCCAGAGACGGACCGAGGGTCGGACTGAAAAGACTGAACTCGCGAAGAAAAACTAAAGAAAAGGTCGCAGACCGACCGGTCCAGAGCCAGACCGACCGGTCTAGGAGACTAACGAACAGAGGACGCAAGTGGCCAACTTGCCCCTTTCTAGCCATTTGTTTTCGGCGATTTCGGGACCCACCGGCGCCCAATCGCCGGCCAACTCCGTCAGAATGTTGCAGGCTCGAAGGTGGGTCTGGGCTTGAGCCCAAACGGATGTCCTCTCGCTCTACAAAACTGAGCAGAAGCTCAGCCTTGCACCATTTTCGGACAAAATCAGAGAAAAGAGAGGGAGAGGAGAAACAGAGAGAAAGGGGCAAAAACCAGGGAGAAACAACACAAGAGAAGCTCGGGAACACAAAGGGGGACATACCTAGAGTGTCTAGAAGAGGTTTCTGGCAAGAAACAGATTGGAAAACACCTCGAAATCCGGCCAAAACCAGATCTGAGCCGAAATAGAGGTGAGTGGCTCGAGTTTCATCTGTGTGAGCTCGTTTTGAGTGTGTGATTGTTTTATTTCGATGGTTTATTGATTGGATTAGATAGAGGACGTTTCAACGAACATTTAGCAACAAACGACACTAAATTTGGTTAACAAACGAGTGAGATATGGTCGATTGAAGTTGGACAAAAATTTGGAAATCGCGAAATTGCGATCTGTTCTTCACCTAGTCTCTAGACCGACCGGTCTGGACCCGGACCGACCGGTCCAGACCAAAAATCAGACCGAGAGGTCTCGGAATGGCACGGAACACCTAGACCGACCGGTCCAGGCCCTGGACCGACCGGTCTAGGCCAGAATAAGAGGAAAATGACTCGGAATGAACCAGAAGACGTGGACCGACCAGTTTAGATCCGAATTACGATGAAAATGGACCGAATGATCCCGGAAAAGGAATAGAGACACAAGGATCGACCGACCCAGGATACAAAACCCACCCTTCGGCGAATCTTTGATTAGTTACGCGCAGTGAGATGTGTGATCCAACGATGAGAGTGACTCGTTGTGTGATTATTCTGGGTAGTTTGCATAGCGTTTAACGGTATCTCGGTGGGGACCGAATACCGCGATACGTGTGATTGTATTGGGAAGATATGCACGTTGATTGCCATGTTTGTAGCTCACTCTTGCGATGAGTGCAACATGATTGTGTTTGTGATATAGTCGTGTGCGACACGACGGCCAACGTCATGGACTTGACGGGCGTGTGAGGTACCCCTAGTCAAGGACTTGACTAGGGCTATGGCTAAACCCTATGGTGGACTCAATACGGGTGTTGTGTTCTATTGTGTCATGGACTTGACACGGCCAACGTCATGGACTTGACGGGCGTGTGAGGCGCCCCTAGTCATGGACTTGACTAGGGTTATGGCTGAACCCTATGGTGGACTCGATTTGGGTGTGTTTGTATTTCCTTTGTGTCATGGACTTGACATCGGAGGTCACGCGAGTGATAGGCGCAGGAGACGCGCGTGGTCGCATGTGATGTGATGGCCAACGTCACGCGAGTGGCGGACGTGTGTGAGACGCTTCTAGTCATGTTGATATGACTAGGATCTTTGGCTAACCCTATGATGTGACGTCATATGGGTATGATTGTGTTTGACATATTTGTGACTGATGTGATGTGATTATGCATGAATATTATTGTTGTATATTGTTTGTGAATTATCGATTTAACACCGTTCTCGCTCAGAACGGGTTTACCGGGTTCAACTCGGGCTACTCACTAAGCAGTTATGCTTAGCCCTCGTGGTTTATATTTTTCAGATCACGAGGATTACGCCTAGCGCATCCAGCCGACGACGACCTGAGAGAGGCAGCATCATGTACGGGATTTACATTTTGGGTTACGGAACTTGTATTCCTGCATTTTGTACGGTTAAATTATAACTATTCGGACATGTGTTATTTCGCGATACTGATCGCTTGTATTTCCGCTGCATACTATATTGGTTTGAAAAATGTTTTTTTTGGATTTCGTATTTTCACTTCCGCGGTTTATTATTTTATTATTATATCGTCCATGTGGCACAGCCCGTATACTGTACACGGGTTACGGGTGTCACAAGTGTAGACTATCACTTTCGATCCGACTAGATAAGACCTAAATTTCTCGAAAGCATAGACTATGGCAACCATCTCCTTTTTGTGGTGGTGTAGTTGATCTGAGCGTCGTCAAGGGTGCGACTAGCATAGTAAATGGCGTGTAATCGCTTGTTCTTCCACTGACCCAAAACTGCTCCAACAGCGTAGTCGTTGGCGTCGCACATGATCTCAAAAGGAAGACTCCAGTCTGGAGGCTGAACAATCGGCGGAGATATCAATGCCTTTTTCAGAGTTTGGAACGCGACATCACATTCTGCAGTGTAGATAAACGGCGCGTCCTTACAAAGTAGGTCGGCGAGCGGCTTCGAGATTTTTGAGAAGTCTTTGATGAACCTCTTATAAAACCCCGCATGGCACAAGAAACTGCGGATGGCTCGAGCATTGTGCGGTGGTGGCAGTTTCTCGATCACCTCAACCTTGGCCTTGTCAACCTCAATCCCTTTCTCTGAGATCTTGTGACCCAAAACGATCCCTTCTCGGACCATGAAATGGCATTTCTCCCAGTTGAGTACCAGATTCGCCTGTGAGCACCTATCTAACACTCGAGAAAGATTCATCAAACACATGTCGAATGAGGGTCCATGAACGGAGAAATCGTCCATAAACACCTCCATCGACTCCTCAATCACATCTGAAAATATGGCCATCATGCACCGTTGGAATGTCGCCGGAGCGTTACACAATCCAAACGGCATGCGACGATAGGCATAAATTCCGTACGGGCAAGTAAATGTAGTTTTTCTCCTGATCATTAGGATGAATGGGGATCTGGAAAAAACCTGAGTACCCGTCGAGGAAGCAAAAGTACGAGTGTAGGGCAAGGCATTCTAGCATCTGGTCGATGAATGGTAGTGGGAAATGGTCCTTCCTCGTGTTGGCTTTCAACTTGCGATAATCAATACACATGCGCCAACCGATCACCGTTCTCGTTGGTGACATCGTCATTCCTCCCTTCTTCGGAATGACTTGTACATGACTCACCCAATGGCTGTCAGAGATAGAAAAAATGATACCTGCATCGAGAAGCTTCATTATCTCTTTCTTCACCACTTCTTGCAGCATCAGGTTGAGGCGTCGTTGATGCTCAATGGAGGTTTTGGACTCATCCTCCAGATGGACCCTGTGCATTCAAAGGAAAAGGTTGATTCCCTTGATATCTGCAATTGTGTACCCTATGATCTTCCTGTATCTCCGGAGCGTGTCCAGCAGCTTCTGCACCTGAGAATCATCCAAGGAAGAACTGATAATCATAGGGTAAGTTCGGTCTGGACCAAGAAATTCATACCTAAGCCCTTGTGGTAAGGGTTTCAGTTCCACTTCGGGTGCATCTTCTCGACTCCAATCGGGTCTAAGTGGAGAAGATGTGATGACTGGAGTCTCTTTGGATTCTTGGGTTCGGTTAGTGGCAGCGATCTCAAGATCGACGTCACCCTCAGAGGACAGGATAACCTGAATCGGGGACCTTGATAGATCCATCGGGGGTACATCGGGTGCATCCAGGATTCGGCTAAAAGTCCATATGTGCTCCTTATCAGTCTTCTCCGGGTTTAGGAGCATCATCTTCAGGGGATCACGATCTTGCAACTGATCAAATACCTCCTCCGTCAAAACTTCGATCATGTCAATGAAGTATGAAGACTCCATGACAGAGGGTTGCTTGAGGTTCTGATCAAGCATGAACTCCACCGTCTCATCGCCTATCTTCATTGTTAGCCTGCCAGCTCTTACATGGATGACTGCGTCTGCGGTGTTAAGGAATGGACGACCAAGTATGATCAGTACTCTCGAGTCCTCATCCATGTCCAATACCACGAAGTCGACCGGTACGTAGAAGTTTCCCACCTTAAGTGGTACATCTTCTAATATCCCAGCAGGATATTTCACCGATCGATCAGCAAGCTGGAGCGCCATCCTTGTCGGCTTCAACTCTCCCACATTCAGCTTCTTGAAGATCGATAACGGGAGAAAGCTAACACTGGCTCCGAGATCACATAATGCCCTGTCAATAGAGACATTACCCAATTTTCAAGGTATCGAGAAGCTTCCTGGGTCGGCTCGTTTAGGTGGTAACTCATGCTGAATTAACGCATTACTATCGGTGTTGAGCGATACCGTCTCTTTTTCCACGACTCTCTTCTTCGTGAGTATGTCCTTGAGAAACTTCGTGTAAGACGACATCTGCAGGATGGCTTCTGTGAAAGGCATGGTGATCTCAAGCTTTTTCAGCATCTCGGCAAATCTCGCGAATTGCCGGTCCTCGTTATGCTTCTTGAGATGGGATGGAAAAGGAGTGGGCGGAGGTCTTGGTGGTGGAGGAACATAGACTTCCTCAGCTTCTTCGTTCACGACCTCTTTTCCTTTGGAGCTTTGCCCCTTTTCCATCATCGGTGAAGTGACTTCTTCGAGTTGCTTGCCACTTCTCAGGGTGATAGCATTGCAGTGCTCTCGTGGGTTGATCTCAGGCTTCCCGGGAAGTGACCCGCTTGGTCTTTGAGACGTCGAGGCCATCTGGGCAACCTGGTTGTCGAGTAATTTTAGATGCGACTGCATCCCATCCACTTGAGACTGCATGCTCCCCACTTGATTCTTTATCTCCTCTTGGTCCATCTTCAGGCTATGTAGCACTGTATCTTGCGTCTTTTGTCCTTGTAGAAGTTGTGCTAACATTGCCTTGATCTCCGAGTCATTGTCTTGTTGTGGCGTAGGAGGTGTAGGTGCTCGAAAATTCTGAACCGGAGGTCTGTATGGTTGGTTTTGAATCGGCCCTTGATTCTGCATTGGTGGGGCCCGCGGCTGAAAGGCGAACCCTGGCGGAATTCGCTGGTTCTGGTTCTGCATTGGCCGATAATTATTTTGCGGAGGGTTCAGGACGTTGTTGTTCCTCCAGGAGAGATTCTGGTGGTTCCTATACCCTGGGTTGTACGTGTTGGAATACGGGTTGTTGGCGACATAATTCACATCTTCTATCCCTTCGTCAACAGCGTACAAAGCGAGCTCGCCCTGTTGCTCGCCTGATGTGCTAGTGGATGAGACGAAGCTTGCGTTAGCGAGTTTTGTCTTCAACGCAGTGAGCTCATCTAGCACCTGCTGCAATTTAGAATCGTTATCTCTCCTGGGCATGTCTCTCACGGACTCCAATGGAGAATCTTCTTCTCTCGCCATTTGATCAATGTGTTGTTCAAGATCTGTGAAAGACATGTTAGAAATGCTTCCTCCGCAGGCAGCTCGGATCAATGTCCGGGTATCCGGCCATAGACCTCTGATGAACGTGTTGATCAGGTAGTTCTTGTCGAGGCCGTGGTGAGGGCATGATTTTTGGTAGCCCTTGTATCTTTTCCACGCTTCGTGCAGACTCTCCCCGTGGTCTTGCTTGAACGAGTGAATACTGTTCAAAGCAGGTTGAGTGCGATGTGGGGAGAAGAAGCGTTGCATGAATTGACTCTCTAATTGGTCCCATGTATGAATGGAATCTGGTTCGAGTTCATAGAGCCAGTCGAGCGCTGCGTCGATCAACGTCCACAGGAAAGCGATCAGGCGGATTGCGTCTTCGGTTACCTGATCGACTCTCTTGATGGAACGGCACATCATTTTGAACCTCATGAGATGTGTGTTGGGATCTTCGTTTGGCCTACCTCGGAAGGCCATGGCGCTCAACTTTTGGATAGTAGCAGGAGTAAGGTCGAATCTTATCATGTCAACTTCCGGCATCCGTATGCCGGACATGAGCTCAATGTGTTTAGGAGCATTGTAATGCGCGAAGGTTTCTTCATTTACATGCACATCTCCGGGTACGGGTACAACGCCGTGTTCTGCCATCCTCTCTCGATATTGTTTTCGGTTTTGTTTGGCAGTTTTCTCGATTTCAGGGTCGAAAGGAACTAGATTTTCTGACCCAGCACTCTTTGTCATACCTAGAGAAATCCTGCGTACAAAACAGATGGAGCAACAACGAGAAAAGGTGAAGATCAAAAAGAGAAAGAAAGAAAAAAAAATGACCTATACCGAACAATTTCCTAATCGTATCGCTAAAGCCGTTTTGCGTCCCCGACAATGGTGCCCAAAACTTGATGTCGATCTAGGGAGTGATCTAATCTCGTTTTATTTTCTAGATACAAATACTGCAAGTGCACAGGTCAATTGTAGTACCCTAGGATCGAACACAGGGACATGTGGACATTAATGATACAATTACGGGTTCTACTCGGTTTCAGTCGGGGCAAAAATTTTGAGTGGTGATGATGATGATTAAATGTAAATACAAATTAAAGAAGACATAAATAATGTTTTTAACACAATTTAATTAAAACATTATAGGTTTCGGGATTTATGGGATGTGTAAAGATCGTGTCTACAAATATAATTCGGCAATCTAGGGTTTTTAATCGGGAAACTCAAGTTCTTATCGTAGAGGATTACTCTTCCGAGTCTCACCTCACTTCCTAGAAGTTTAATCTACCGATCTCTCGATTCCAAACAGATTAAAAACTTCTTAGAGCATTAAATTTGCTATAACAATTTCTAAATACACTACAAGAAAACAGCGTTTTTGCAACGAAATTTGCAACGAAATCAATTTCGTTGCTAATTTTGCAACGCTTTAGCAACGCTTTGCAACGCTTAGACTTTGCAACGAAATAGCAACGATTTAACAACGATTTGCAACGTTTTGAAACGAAATGATTTCGTTGCAAAATAGCAACGCAAATTTCGTTGCAACTTGCAACGATTAGCAACGCTTTTTGATGGACGAAAATGTAGCAACGCTTTTGCAACGAAACGGTAACGAGTTGCAACGCTCTTACAACGAAATAATTTCGTTGCGACACGCAACGAAAATTTCATTGCAAAGAGTAACGTTTTGCAACGAAACAGCCACGCAGCGAAATTTCGTTGCTACGTAGCAACGCAACAATTTCGTTGCTAAAGATATTAGCAACGCAATTTATTCGGTGTCAGAATTGCGCTTTTTGTTAGCAACGAAATTGCGTTGTAAATCTTATTTGCAAGCAATTTCATTGTTAATCTAAAAAGGTTGCAACGCAATTGCGTTGCAAAACGGTGAAAGCTATTAACCGGTTTTTACGTTGCAACGCAATTTCGTTGCAACTTTTTTAGATTAGCAACGAAATTGCGTTGCAAATAAATTTTATAAAACCCCTCCTCCTCTCTTTTCCACTTCAAACTTCGAAAATTCAAAAGAAAAAAATGACATCGAGTGATATTTATCACTCTAGATGATGGTTATACGAGAGAATTGATGCATCTACGGGCAATTTAAGCATTCAATATGAAGAGGGGTTGCAGAATTTCATGCAATTTGCGACAAGTCAGAATTAGTGCGTAAGAACGGATAAAATATATTGTCCGTGTGCACGATGTGAAAATTCTAAATTTCTTACTCCAGATGTTGTTCTAAAACATCTATTCAAAAGAGGTTTTGTTCCAAATTATTATGTTTGGGTTTATCACGGTGAAACGCTCGATGTTGTTAATGTTCCTACCATTAACGACAAATTTGTTGAGAGGAGTAGGGAACCAACTAACCGTTACGTTGATATGGTTCAAGATGCATTTCCTTCTCAGTTTTGTTATAACAGGGAAGATGAAGAACCAAACAACGAATCAAAAAGGTTTTTTGATTTGTTGGAGGCAACTAATCAACCT